>NW_024348527.1:1225642-1233262 GCF_902729225.1 Pteropus medius
AGCCTGTGAAGAATTAGAGCCCTATATTCCTGAAGAAAAAGTACTGCTCCAAATCTATTTTCTGGATTCTCTTCTAGATCTGAAGTGCTATAATTTTATTCTATAGCATGGCCCCTGCCCTGCACTTCCACTTTTCTACTCAGGGTTTCTGCCATGGATGGGAGGCAAGTGGTTCAAGGGATAAGAAAATTGAGATCAGATATGGCTGTTCTGCTACTTACCCTTACCTCCCACTTTAAATATCAAAGATGTCAAATCAGTTGTCCTGAGTAGAGTACAGTTCTGAGGCTCAGTGGGAAAGTACTATGATCATCCACCATGGGCAGGAGAGGAGGATGCAGTTTTGCCCTGCTAACCTAACTCTACTTTTGCTGCCTCTGATTCTGCAGGTTATTTCTTATGAGAGTCTGCAAGGCCAGCCCAAGAAGTGCCCCCTTCTGCTCCCCCATCCCCATATAGACCCAAAGTCAGGCGACTATGGGAGAAAAGCCAGATAGCATGCTTTTTAAAATGGTGACTCTATAACTGGATACAGTAGTCCCCCATTATCCGTGGGGGAGACATTCCGATGCCTACGGTGGATGCCTAAAACTGAAGATAGTACTCAATTCTATATATGCTGTTTTTCCCTATACATATGTACCTATGACAAAGTTAAATTTATAAATTAGGCCACAGTAAGAGATTAACAATAATAACTAATAATGAAATAGAACAATTATAACAAAATACTGTAATAAAAGGTATATGAATGGCTTCGGGCCCATTATTAAGCAAAATAAGGATTACTTGAATACAAGCACTGTGATACCTAGACAGTTGATCTGATAAACGAAAGGGCTAAGTGACTAATGGGTAGGGAGCATACACAGCATGGAGATGCTGGACAAAGGGATGATTCACATCTTGGGCAGGATGGAGCAGTTGGTGCAAGATTTCATCATGATACTCAGAACGGCATGCAATTTGAAAATTGTGAATTGTTTATTTGTGAAATTTTCCAATGAATATTTTCAGACTGTGGTTAACCATGGGTAACTGAAATTGCAGAAAGTGAAACCCCAGATAAGGGGGAACTGCTGTACATTTGAGTTGGTGTTCTAGCTCTACCATTTATTAGCTGTGAGACTTCTGAGCCACAGTTTCCTCATCTACAAATTGGGGTGATGATGTTGTTTTGAGGATCAAGTTAACAGGTGTACATAACATGCCCTGCTTGATGCTTGGCACAAAGTGAGTAACTGCTGTTATTATTGGCTGCACCTGGTTCACACCTTTTCTGCTCTTTCCCTCTCAGGACCTCCAGGGAAACAGGGTCCCTTCGGGAGGGCTGGATTGCCTGGACAGAGCGTGAGAGTGGGCTACACCTTGGTGAAGCACAGCCAGTCACAACAGGTGCCTCTGTGCCCTGCGGGGATGACCCAGCTGTGGGTGGGTTACAGCTTGCTGTTCGTGGAGGGGCAGGAGAAAGCCCACAATCAGGACTTGGGTAGGTACTGATTCTGACAGCCAGCCCTGGCCATCTGTCCTCACAAAGACCAAGAGCCACTGATTTCACTCCTCCCAGCTCTTTGTGGGCCCACTGTTGTTGGGTAGTGGGTCATGAGCACTCCAGCTCTGGAGTCAGGCAGATCTGGCTTCCAATGCTAACCATGTACCCAGGAAGAAGTTATTCAATCTCTCTAAGCTTCTGCTTTCTTCTTAATGGAACAAAGCTAATCTAGTACCTATCTCGAAGTGACAGAAGGATTATATGAATAACCAAATGTAAAAAGCTTAGAACAATGTTTGGCATATATTAAGCACCTATTAACTGTTAGTGATTAGTAGTAGTAATAATGATATGACCTGTAGGGCAAGGATAATTACTCAAGAATTGTATTGTCTACAGGTGTGCTAACTCTGAGATGCAGACTCACTATTAAATGGTGGTTTTGCAAAGCAGATTAATTAGGGAGTAATTATTCAGTCTACGAAAAGATTATTTTCATTATCAAACATCCCTGGTGCATTGAAAATAGGATTTAATAAACACACATCAATGTGTGTACAGTGTTCCAGGATGGTAAGGAGAGGCATTGGTGTTCTCGTAAAAGTGGTTGAATATAAACCCAAACCACCATCCAGTCCAGTTCTAGTTGCCCTGGGCATAGTCCCAGCTCTGACTCTGCACACTTTCTCTCCTTCCAGGGTTTGCTGGCTCCTGCTTGCCCCGATTCAGCACCATGCCCTTCATCTACTGCAACATCAACGAAGTGTGCCACTATGCCAGGCGCAATGATAAATCCTACTGGCTCTCCACCACCGCCCCCATCCCCATGATGCCTATTGGCCAGACACAGATCCCCCAGTACATCAGCCGCTGCTCAGTGTGTGAAGCTCCCTCACAAGCCATTGCTGTGCACAGCCAGGACATCACCATCCCGCAGTGCCCCCTGGGCTGGCGCAGCCTCTGGATCGGGTACTCCTTCCTCATGGTAAGGCCTTGTACTTCCCCAAACCCCAGTGTAGAGGCAGAGGGCAGAGAGCTCTGGGAGGGTCCCCCAGACTAGTCCCCAGGCTCAAGGGACACGGTAGAAACCACAGAGTTTGAAAGGGAGAAAAATGCTAAAGACCAGAGAGCCCAGTTCAGCATGAATGACAACTAATTACGGGCATGAGTCAAAAGGAACAGTTTTCACCCTGTGGTTGAGGGGTAAGACTATCTATGAATCACCAGCAAAGGGCCTGACATCTCTCTGCATGTTTCAGTTACGCCACAAGCAAGGGAAGGAGGAAACATCCTATCTGGATGGACAGTTTGCCGCACTCAGGGACAAGACACATTCTCACTGGTCAGGCTAGATATGACACTCCCTCCCTTCTGCCCACACTCCCAGGTCTCCCTATCTGCTGTCACCTCCTCCTGAAAAGCTCAGTTGAGAACATGCTGCTTCCATGTCCTTACTGGGATTTCTGTTGCCTTGCCATCTCGGTAGGAAAGCAATGACCGACCAGGCTGTGCACCTTGCTAAGAAAAGGCTGAGAACATCTGTAAGCCCAAGGCAGCATCAAGTCCCTCATATGACATTCCATAAATAACTGGGGACATTAAATGAGTGAAATGTCAGGTTTAGGGCAAGATAACTTCTGGGGAAAAACCCATGTGGCACCCACTGAAGTACCTGCCTAACCAGAGAGCTTTTGCTGAATTGCCAGGGGTGAAAGAGTCTTGAAAGAATTACCATAGCCACAGTTGTCCTCATATTGTTATATCTACCTTGGGTATTTCCTTTTTGCTCTCTCTGTGAATTGGGCAGTTTGTACCAATGTAATAAGCACCCTATCATTCTGTCCTGTCTACCACCCAGACAAGGAAATAAGGAGAAAAGGCTGCTGGGCTCCCACAAGGAATGGTTCAGAAGCTATGCATGAAATTTCACATGCTTTGCTCATGGGAGTGCTCTTAAACCCCTACTTAGAATCTCTTTACTCTTACTTTACACAAAATTCTAACATACTAGAATATCTGTATTTTCCTGAAAACATGTAAGGGTGGGTTTTGGACTGTCTAGTAATGCCATCTTGAAGCAGTGAGACATGCCTACTAAAAGAGAAAAAAGGGAGAAAATGATTCAAAGGCCACCCAAGAACTATATGAGCTGTGTCCCTTGGTACAGGGCCCCATGCATAATCTCCCAATGCAAAAACCAGCGTTCACGACAAGCCTGGGTCATCTGCAAAGTATAAAATACAGTATCTGCCATTTAGTAAGGCAGGGTAATGCATTGTTTGTGCTAGAAAGTTTTCTACCTGAGGACCAAAATGAGGAAAACTTTGACGATTCATTTATTCACAGTTCTACATAGTGAGGTATCTCTAGGAATCCAACTTGGGCATTTGTCCCATTGGCCATTTGCTGACCAGGTATGGATGAGGCCTCTCCCCAACTTCCTGTGGTCCAGATAATAACTCAGCTAAGGTGAAGGGAGAAAGGATAGAAGTAGAGAGAGGGGGCTGCTGTCTATAGATACGATGAACAGAAACTATCAGGTCATAAGTGGCACTGATAAGGAAATCCTGAAAATTGATTGCTGATGGAGCCCACTGAAGTGAGGGCCAGGACATTAGGCCAAATCTGAGCCCTACTTATTCTTGACAGATAACAAACTCCACATGTCGCCCTAAAGGGTGTGGTACAGACTGAAAATATAAATTCTAATGAAGGTAACTTCAGAGTAGCAGCTATTAATAGATATGGGGAGGGAGGGGCACATGGCTTAACCACTTTGTGCAGTATTGCACGCTCTTCCCCTTCTTGATGTAGACCACCAGAGGCTTAGAGCAGATGAAGGATTCTGAGAACTGTATTCTGAAACCTACTGAATTTTCCTTAATTCGGCCTTTCTCTCACTTATTTGTCCATGGACTTTGGGGGATGCGGCACCTAGCACACCTTGGAACTCAGAGGGGCAACAGCAGTTTGGGAACCCCTGGCTGAGATGTGGCCACTGCTCATGTGTAGTAGGATGGGGGGCACAAGGGAGCTTGGTAGAGCCCTTCTGACCCTGAGGGTACTACAAGGAAGGATGAGCTGTCTAGGTCCTAAAATATAGCCTTTGGTCTGCTAGCTAGATTCTGGGGCCAAGTCAAGGGGCCTGAGGTTAGGAAGGAAGCACACATTCCTCCTGGAGCAGCAGAGCATCCATCATGTACCACGGGCACAGCTCATACCTCACCCCTGTCCGTTTCAGCACACGGCCGCTGGCACCGAGGGTGGAGGCCAGTCCTTGGTTTCACCTGGCTCCTGCCTAGAGGATTTTCGCACCACTCCTTTTATTGAGTGCAATGGTGCCCGGGGCACCTGCCACTACTTTGCCAACAAGTACAGTTTCTGGTTGACGACAGTGGAGGAGAGACAGCAGTTTGGGGAGGAACCTGTGCCTGAAACACTGAAAGCTGGGCAGCTTCACACTCGGGTCAGCCGCTGCCAGGTGTGTATGAAAAGCCTGTAGGGTGGCACCTCCCACTCTGTCCCTAGCCCTTCCCTCCCCCATACAACAATCACATCGCAAACCCAAACCATCTGAAGAAGGAAGGCCTAAGCCCTTTTGCTCATCTGTCAAATTATACATTGGAGTCTCATTTGGGCTGAACTACTGGACACTTGTTACCCAATGAGTAATCCCACCCTGCTGAGATCTGTCATTGCATTTCAGTCAACCTGGTGCTACCGTTTGCATGACTATTCATGGCTACCTCAGAAAGACCTGCTGGGCCACTACTTTCTTAGATTGGAGCTTTCTTCACTGTCTTGATCAGAAGGCTCTTCATAATAGCTGATACATCATTTTTTTGTGTCCAGAGGTCACCACACATTATTTGGCTTCAATCAGAACCCAGTGTTTCCACATTTAAAAAGATTCTCTGGCTAAGCATTCATGGAAGAATCAAGTCTGCTTAGAACAAGCCCTCATTCTTCAAGGAGGCCCACTATGTCTAGGCAGGCAACAGAGCTGAAATGAGGTGCCGGTCAGTAGCCCAGGGTGAACTTTGACTTCTTTGAAAGTGAGGATGACTGGGCCCCATATTGCTTAGGTAGGCTTAAAGGCCAGCAGCCAAGAGGGGCTCTTTAACTTCATATGGTCCTAGACAAATCACTTTCTCCTTGCCAGCTCCCTCTTCAGCCAGAGACCTACAACTTGGCCTGGTCCAGAGTAGAGTAGAGGATGCACCAAATGGAGCCAGGCCCATAAAGGGAAATAAGAACCACAGCCCTTTCTCCCAGGCCAGGGATAGAAGGGTGGATGAGTAAGGAGGTGTGAATTTTGCTTTTGACTCCAGGAACAAAAAGGTAAATCCCCTGTCCCAATTTCTCAGAAGTCCCTGTTTATTCCAAATGTCATACAGATGTGTGCAATGAGGCAAATTGAAGCTGCAGTGTGTCGGTCCCTTTGCGTTTTGAGGCTATTAGAGACTTTCCATTAAAATATCCATCCAATTGCTCTTTTACAGGTAGCTTGTTATGCTTTTGTAATACATTTTTAAAACCTCATTAAAATCTAACACACTCCTCTTCAGCAGTTAGCAAGCCTGTGTTGACTATAGAGTATATTGTATTCTGTTTTGGGGGGATTTGTTTTAACCATTTTCTTTATTGGTTTCCCAGAACACTTAGCTGTGTTGACGTGAGGCAATTCCTTCCAGATGATTGTTTTCTTAAATATTATATAAACTGTGCCAACACAGATAAAACATAATCAGTACAATCTGACTTATTGTTACCTTCACCTCTTCTCTGAGTAATAAGCATGCTATCAGTTTTGTACATTGAAAATAAAAGGAATGAAATATGAACATTTGACTCTTTTTTATATAAATTTATTTATTTAAATTAGTTTCAAGTATACAGTATATTGGTTAGACATCTATAATGTTCATAAAACAATCCCTCAAATTGCTCCCTCCCTCCCCTGGCCCTCCACTTAGCCATCATGTTAATGCTAACTGCATTCCCTCTGCCATGCTCCCCGTGTCCAACTATCAACTACTAATCCGTACTTAACCATTCGCCCCATTCTCCCAGCCTTCCAAACCCCCTCCCCTCTGTCTGTCACCAAATTGTCCACTATACTTGTGAGTCTGTTTTTGTTTGTTCTTTTTGTTCCTTAGGTACCAAATATAAGTGAAATCACATGATATTTATCTTTCTCTGACTTATTTCACGCAGCATAATAACTTCTAGGTCCATCCATGTCATTGCAAATGGCAGGATTTCATTTTTTAATGGCTGAGTAATATTCCATTGTATATATGAACCATAATTTCTTTATCCAATCATCTGTTATGGGCATTTAGTTTGTTTCCATATCTTGATTATTGTAAATTGTGCTGCCATGAATATTGGAGTGCATAGATGTTTACAAATTATTGTTTTGGTTTTCTTTGGATAAATACCCAGAAGTGCAACTGCTGGGTTAAAAGGTATATCCATTTTTAATTTTTTGAGAAACCTCCATACTGTTTTCCATAGCAACTGTACCAATTTGCAATCCCACCAACAATGTATGAGGATTCCCTTTTCTCTGCATCCTTGCAAACATCTGCTGTGTTTTGATTTATTGATGATAGCCATTCTGACAGGTTGGTTTTAATTTTCATTTCTCTGATGATTAGCAACTTTGGGCATCTTTTCATATGTCTGTTAGCCATCTGTATTTCCTCTTTGGAGAAGTATCTGTTCAGGTCTTCTGCCCATTTTTTAATTGGACTGTTTGATTTTTTGTTGTTGAGTTGTATGAGTTCCTTATAAATTTTGGATATTAACCTCTTATTAGATGTATCATTAGCGAATATCTTCTCCCAAACAGTTGGTTGTCTTTTTGTTTTGTTGATGGTTTCCTTTGCTGTACAAAAACTTTTAAGTTTGATGTAGTCCCATTTGTTTTTTTCTTTTGTTTCCCTTGCCAGAGGAGATATACCTGAAAAGAAATTCCTGTTAGTAATATCAGAGAGTTTACTGCCTATGTTTTCTTCTAAAAGTTTTATTGTGTCAGGTCTTACATTTAAATCTTTAATCCATTTTGAGTCTATTCTTGTATATGGTGTAAGAAGATGGTCCAGCTTCTTCTTTTTTTTTTT
>NW_024348527.1:1236154-1271487 GCF_902729225.1 Pteropus medius
CCCAGTTGCAGGCCTTCTTCGAGACTCAGTTAAGGATAGAGGTGAAATGCATACAGGTTAAGAGGGCAAGGAGAGGAAACTGGGAAGACACTACTGTGACTTGAGGTGCATCCACAAGAGAATCAGTGGCAAAGCCAATATGATGAATATATGCTTTAAAATTTAGTATGTTGCTAGTCCTGAAATGGTCTGCCATTGTATTTGATGCACAGATTAAATGTCACCATGTGATTAATTCTGTTTAATTGTTTGTCAACCGAAATGGAGTTTAATCCAAACACAATTTTTAATTTCTCAAACAGAAATCAACAACTGAAATCAGTAATTGGCAAACTACAGCCTGTGGGCTACATCCAGTCCTCCCCCTGTTTTTGTAAATAAAGTTTTATTGACTTATGGCCAGGCACAGATTGTCTGTGGCTGCTTTTGCACTTCCAGCAGCAGAGTTGAGCAGTGACGACAAAGGCCATGTGGCCTGTGACACCTGAAAGATTTATTATCTGGCCTTCTACAGAAAATTTGCTGACCCCTGATTTAAGTGATCATGATTTGATTTAAGGACAGGGTGACATCTGAAAAATGTATTAGTAAAGAAGGAGACAGTGACCCATTAAATAGTAAGGCTCCCTCAAAGAATCAGGAGATCAACAAGTGCACATTTAAAATAATTTCCTTGACAAAGTTTTTGATATAAATTATAATTAATTAAAATACACATTCAAATAATTTAACAAGACCTTTTTCTCCCTGATGTAATCACTTTATTATTAGAACAAGAGAACAGACCGCTTCTTAGGATTTAGCCCAAAAGAGGTCACGCCTGAAAGGGTGGGGAAGCACACGTAACCATCTCTCATCTGCTGGTGCTTGCAGCAAGGTCGAAGTTGCTGTCTGTCTTCCAGATGTCTACTTCCTCATTTCATAAGTGGCAGACTTGCTGTGGCCATGTAAAACAAGCTGGGAAGCAAGGGACGGCTCCTAATCTTTCTGCTCTTAGATTCCATGATTGTTCTAGTTCTTTCTGAGGAAGGGTTGTTATTGTTTTATCTGAGAAATGATGATTGGCTCAGTCATGATTGATTGCTATCAAGTTTGTATGCTATTGGCATATCAGGCACTTGCTGACTAGAAAAATTTTATGTAATGAATTCATGTTCTTCTGGTGCCAGATGTAAGACAGATATCCAGGTTGAGTTTCTACTCTTCTATACATTCAGAATCTCAAAATCTTCCTCCAGTTCAAACTCCTCTAGTTGTTCAGTAGAATCAATGAATTCTATCAGAATACAGAAATGAAAAAGAAGAAAAGCTTGACGCTTAGGTTGAAGTGGTCAATACCTTACTCAGTAGAGAAGACTATGCATTTTTAAATTGTTTTGCTAAAGAAAAGCTTGTGTGGAGGAGAGGTATAGATAGGGCCGCCACCAAGTATTAGAAAGTCTCTATAAAGAATCAAAATAACCAGACTTATTACATAGTCCCATTCATAGTAATGAAGATGAGGCTCTGTAAAACATTGGGGCACCCTTTGACTCACCCATGGCCTCTGATTTGTTATTCTGAACAAGACCAGGAAAAAAAAATAATTTCTAGTCATTTGATTTTATGTGGAACTTTTGCACTGAGCTCATCTTTGGCTATTATTATGCTTTGAAATCTGTACCAGTTCATCAGATGATTAAAATAATCAGAAGAACTAATCCTCGATCAGTCCAGACAATTTCTTCTGTCTTGTAAAACAACTGCTACTTGTGGGTCTGCTGGCCACAGAGGCCCTGAACAACTGCTTACCTGCCCCAGTGGTTGTCACCTCTGGCTTAGCTGGAGGTACAAAGGGAGGCCAGTGTGATGGATGTTTCTGAACTAATTCAAACATCCTTAAGTTTTCCTTTAGAATTTCCTGAGGAAACATAGAAACAGTTATAAATATTGCAGTCACTACATTTCTGTCTAATTGGAACTCTATAACCCCAAGCCCTAAGAGAGTGGCCTGGTTGTTGAAAGATGAAAGCAAAAGCCTAGCAAATACACTCATTCTCTACTTGACCCATCTGGAGATGCAGCCCTCTTCAATTCTAGAACTGTTGGCCAGGAGGGAAGGACACTGGAGGGAGAATCTGATGGAAGGCCAGTACTCACTGCCCATACTCCATCGTGAGGTTCAAGTCATGTGCCAGTTGCACGAGCTCAACTCAATTTAGGGGTGAGATGTTCCTGAAGTGTTGGCGCCAAAGAAATGTTGGTTAATCAAATTAGATCTGCCCCAAGAGAAATATTAGTACAAATTGACATAGTTTCCATTTAGTCCAACACTTATGGTATATGTCCTAATTTAAATGGCATAGTCTCATCAGAAAAGTTTCCTTCTAACTTTAAATGTAATATAAATATAGTTTCGCTGCATTCTGAAATGTAAGTATTGCTTTTATAAAAGAATTCTCTATTATGTCTTAGCTAATTATTAAGTGGGGTTTCAGATTCAGCTAGGGACACTAGTGTTAATTATGTGTTCACTTGTGAAGAAAAATCTTCCCTCCTCATGCTTACAAAAGGCTCTGGGTTCCCATCTCTCCAATCTCTTTGTTTTGCAGATAGGAGAACACCGTGTCTCCTGCCACCCCATCCAGGGCTCTTTAAACTACTCTCTAAGATCTCCCTTCATTCTTTCAGTAAGCATTTATCAATGTCCTCCACATATCTGGCATGTGTTAGAAGCTGAGGATGAGGGAGGAAGATATAAAGATTGGTGAGCCAACAAAACAATAAATATCCTTTTACATTAAATACCAAAAAGAATAAATTGCTTTAGTATTACACAGATTTCTGAAAACTGTGTTTCCTTAAAGTGGCAGCATGCTTATATTTTATATAAATAAGACAGTTAACAGAAAGGCAAGCCCCCTAAATCATAATGGACTACATTACACTGTAAATAGACCACTAAACAGAAAAGTAGTTTAGTTTCTTCAACCATCTCAGTGTTATGAACAGACTAAGGAAAAATTTAGGCTGAGCTATAAGAAAAGGCATTTTCAGATTAAAATGGTAGACTATTAGTTGAATATTTCGTATGACTCATAGGCTCAATGAGATGAAACATTAAGTAGCTAAAAATATCACTCACTGGACATACTAAACATATTTCTAATGAAAGTTTTTTCTTTGGTTCCCCCAAAGTTATGCACAATTCCCCACATCTTAGTTTCTTTCTCTTACGATAAAGTCATATCAGGCTAGGTTTATGTTACTATGAAAAATAGTTTTGAAAAATAATCATATTGAACAACCTTCATTTTTAAGACCAAGAAAAACACACGTCTTTACCTTTTGAACAAGGCTACACCAGCTATCAAAGTCTTTTTCTTCTTTGCAGAAAAATCCCTTGGGGGGAAGTAAAAAAAACACAACTTAGAACTGTTCAGGGGCACCAAGACAGGACCCTTGTACTGCAAAATGGAGCGATTGGCCCAGAGTTACAATGTAGGCTGTGGACCATTCTTCTCGGATGCTACTTCCCGACAATTAGGATAAAGATTGCCTGTGCTTATCTCTCTCCTAGACATTGCGTCACTTGGACACACACAATTGTTCATTCGTTGACCCCTACTCCCTCCCTTCCATTTTCCTGTCCAGTCTCTCCTTCTGTCTCTCTGCCTCTCTCTATTGTCTGTCCCTTTCCTCCTTGTCTCTCTCCTTTTATACTGTGAGATATAGTAACTTGGTGACTAATCTCCAAAGCATGGGGTTAGTACCATTACATTTAGTGCACACATAGAAATATCTATAAAGAATAGTCAATGAAATCAGTAAACAACAGCCAAACAGTACTTTTAGCTAGAGGCAATACTTAATCAGATGGCTCTGACATTAAGGGAATTATCCCTTAGAATAAGGAGAACCATCAGCTTCCTTCCTCATCCTCAGAGCCTTCCTATAGTAGTGAAAGAATGGTCCAAGACAAGAGGACTCTGTCAGTTCTTTGGACACAGGTGCCCTGACAATCAGATTAAACTGGAAAAAAAAATGATGCAGACAGGTCTCAGAACCACTGGCTACTTCACAGGCAGCTGCTCCTTCAATGTGACTACAAGTCATAGTCCTGGTGGGCGGCGGGGGGCGGGGACTACAACTTTCTGGATTGTGTGCCCAGAAAATTGGGCACTGTCTACCCAGGGTGTATTACCCCCTTCTCCCTCCTATCTATGTCCTACCTTATACCCTTTATCTGTGTGGCAATATTAAAGGGCAAGAGGGAAACTGCAGAAGGATGGTAACTCTAATTATAACTAACATTCATAGAATGCTTACAATGTGCTAGGCACTATGCTAAGTACTTTACCCACCGCATACCTCACACGATCCTAGAAGGAAGAAACTTCTGTTTTGTTTATTTTAGGGATGAGAAGACCAAGGCTCAGAAAGGTTAAAGGACTCCCCTTAAGTCCATAGCTAGTAAGTGGCAGGGTCTGGATTCCACCTTGAGCAGTTTGGCTTTGGAGTCCGTTCCTTTCCTACTACTCTAAGCTACCTCTCATGGGGATGTAAGTGAATATACTCTTGCCACCTTACCTAGCAACCTGGATAACCCTCAGGGAACCAATCTTTAATAGGATGGCAGCCTATCTCTTGACCCACCCAACCTTCAGATACCCACCAATGCTACAGAAGGATCCAAGTTCAGAATGTTCATTCGCTGTGGGGGTTGCAGACAATGGAAAGTCTGGTCATCAACAGTTCCATTCTCTTCAGTGTCGACAAAAGTCTGGGTTGTG
Source organism: Pteropus medius (assembly GCF_902729225.1). Lineage (NCBI taxonomy): Eukaryota > Metazoa > Chordata > Mammalia > Chiroptera > Pteropodidae > Pteropus > Pteropus medius. Next base: position 1,240,927 of record NW_024348527.1, read on the forward strand.
TGAGGGTCCAGGAAAATGAGCTCATCACCTGTTAGAATGAGGCATACTTAACCTTCAAAGAACCACTGGCCCTTGCCCCACTCCTGTCCTTGGGAGGAGGCACTCTGGTTTTCCTAACCTTTCCTTTGGTGACAATGAGAATGAAATGACAGAAAGCCTGAATTAGGATGAGCATGCCTGAAGGAAGCCACCCGCTCCCAAATCCAATCATTCAATGAGAAGACTTGCCCTAGTATTCACATCTCCTCAAAGTATAAGTCCCAAAATGGAAAGTGACAGGTTTGGGAAAAGGTGGGAATGAGAGATCACAGATGACATGGCAGGCTCTGTGAGCAGCAGTAGCAACGAGGTGGTAGGCAGAATCACCAGGCTGTGAGTCCAAGTGCCATTAGAAAGCTTCCTGCCTCTTTCAACATTGAAAAGCACGTCATTCTAGACCATTGGTTCTCAGACCCATGGTCCAAGAGCACAACTGGTAAGGAGAAAGGCCTTGGCCTCCACGAGAAATGGGAATGCTAACTCCACTATGGATGACATACCAGGGAGCTGACTTCTGGTCTTGATTAGCCAGCAAGTTAGTCATTGTTAACTAGTTAGGAATCCCTGTCAGAAAGCATTGCCTTGGTCACATTAACAGTACAGATATACCTCACTGGGAAAACTCACTTTGAGATGATCGCTCTTTATAAATCAGAGAAAAATCATGCTTCATTAAATTGAAAAAGCCTAGTGCAATAAATGACCTGGGAGGGATTCAGGAAAAATCTCTCCTTTTATCTAATATTCAAAGGGCTAAAAGTCCCTCTAATGCTCATCGGTGGCATGCTAAGAAGGCAAAAGTACCCTAATCTCACTGTCCAGGCCTGAGGACCACCTGGGTCTCTGTATTCTAGACTGGGTTAGCAACCAAAGAAAGAACTGCCAGCAGCAGAATGACAAGGTAGGGAGGAATTCCCTAAAGACCCTCCTTGGAATAGCATCCAGGATTGTGTTAAGCACATTTAAGAACTTCCGTTCCCAAAGACTGTGTTCCTGATGTCTGATGAAAACTTAACTTGTCTCTATCACAGACCTAGGACAAACCACTTAAATCGCTCTGTCTTAATTTTCTTGTTTTTAAACTGTAGTCATATAAACTGGAACAGGTCATTGGGCCTGTTCCAATTACCTCACAGGGTATTATAAGAATGAGCAGATTTCACCTTTGTCAAATGACTTAAAACACAATACAAATACAAGAAAGTCACTGAAGTATCTTGCTTAGTCCCAAAATTATTTCCCTACAAATAAGTGTTGAAGAGTATATGAAAATCGGCTCAGGCCCGCTTCTACTTCTGGAAGTGTACTTTTCTTTTTAATAAAACTTTTCTTTTCTACTATAAAAAAAAAAAGAGTATATGAAAATCAGTGCTGCTTGCTGTATGACTCAATTTAGGTAAGTCAAGGTACATATTTCCACAGGTGGGTGAGATCAGTTATATCAAAAAAGCCTCAAGTCACAATGAAGAGCAATAACCAGAATGTTTAGAAGGAAGCCCACCTGAGATCATGAAAGGTAAAAGGAGAAGGAAGGTTGTACGCAAGAAAACAAATATCTAAAGTAGGATTAGAACTGAGCATTCTGCCAGAGTGTTTGAAGTTAAGATGCTAGGAATAATAGCAGCATCCTCTGCCTCTAGCCCTTTCGAGCGCACGCGTGTGTGTGTGCGCGTGTGCGTGTGCGTGTGTGTGGGTGTGTGTAGTGGAGCTTTGCAGGCTACACTACTTCTGAGAGTACTTAAAAGAAATAGAGTAGAAGATCTAAAAAGTCCTAGAAATGATGTGGGGACTAAACCAAGGTCTCTAATGAGGTCCAAGGATAAGAGGCAGGGGGGTCAACCATCTGCAGATGCAGAACTCATACTACAGATTTCCAGGTGGCAACGTCTACTAAAACACGGGGGACAAACAAACACCTCCTCTAAATGCAGAAAAAATCTGACAGCCAGAGTTTCACCCTGGTCATAGTCTCCCATACTAAACTCTTCTCCCAGCTTCTCACCAGACAAGAGGACAGTAGGGGAGCAATGTGGTATAGTAGATAGGGGTGGCCAAACTGGGATTGAATCCTGGCTTCGCTACTTTCTAGCTGGGTGACCTTGAGGAAATAACCCCTCTAAATTGTAGTTGCACTAGGCATAAATGGAAATAATCTCTACGTGTTATGCTAACTATATCCATCTATCCATATCTGTACATCTATATAAAACTATATCTATATACATTTATATATAATTATCTATCTATCTATATATAGCTATATAGGTATATCTTTATAACTATATATATCTATACATCTATATATAATCACATATATCTATACAACTCTATATAACTATCTCTATATCTCTATATAACTATATATGTATATTTATCTATATGTCTATAACTATAAATGTCTATATAACTATACATCTCTATATAACTATATCTGTACATCTATATATAACTATATCTATATCTAGATCTATACATCTCTACACAATTATCTCTATCTATCTACCTACCTACCTACCTAACTACCTACCTACAGAGAAAGAACACTTTTCAGCATCCCTGGCAGAAAACAGCTGTTCAGAAAATGGCAGTTCTCATCGGTTCCCTCCCTTCAGACATTCTACCAATCCAGAACCCCCAACCTAATACAGTAAGGTGGAGAGTCAGAAAAGGAGTGTAAAGGAGACTTTGGAGCCTCAAGTGAAGGTTAAACAAAGGATTTTTGAAAGTTAATGGGCACCATGTAAACCTCTATCTCAGGAACTAAAGATCGCCCACCCCTCTTTTATGAGTAGTTAAACTCCGCAAAGTCAACCCGATCCAGCGGCCTCAGGAAACAGAAGGGCTACACTAACTTGGCAAATTCTGTCTGAGTAACTTGGGATAAAGGAGGCCATTGAGACCAGGAATCACATGAATCTGCATATTCACCCTCCAAAATTATTTCCCAGTCAGTTTCAACCTTGTCCTCAAGCACAAATAATAGTAAATAGATTTTTGCAACATTTTCTTTGACAGGAACCCGAAAGCTTAGAAACACAGGATATCAAAATGGGGTTTTGTACCTAAAAATATAAAAGCCTCCAAATGTTCCATCAAGCTGTAGTTCATAGACTCAACCAATAGATGGCAGCATTAGAGAGCTGAGGCAATTTGTGTTAGAAACCTTCGCCTTCATGAGAGGAAGAGACAGAAAAGGAAAAGAGAGGTTGAGGTCAGGCAAGGTGGAGTCACCTTTTCCTCAATGGGTACTATATGCCTGGCTCTTTGCTAAGCGCTCTACTGTGAGGTGACCACACAGTGAGCGAGGTGTTAACCCTATTTTCCATAAGAGGATCCTGAGACCGAAATAGAGGTGATACTCTTTTCAAGCGGTCACACAGCTAGCAAGTGGGAGACTGGCATACAAGACTAGGTATGTCTGTCTCCATTCCACCTCATCTCCTTGAATCTCCAAGGAGGAGACGGTGGGAGGTTGACCAAGCCCATTTCACCCTGTCCTCTGCACATCTCTCATGCCATTCCCCACACTTGTTCTGGCTCTTCCTTGCCTATCTAAGGGTGTCCCTTACAATCTTCTTCAAGGCCAAATTTGAGACCACTCCACTCCTGTGAGAGGTGCCTTCTACCAAATCCCCCGAGTCATGTCACTCCCTTCTCCGTGTACCTCTGCACTAACCAGGTGTGTCTAGGTCCTTGATACTCAAAGCATGGTATGTGTACCAATAACATCAGCACTACCTAGTTAGAAATGCAGAATCTCAGGGCCAACCTCAGACCTGCCACACTTGCATTGTAATAAGCTCTCAAGGTGATTCATGCGCTTATTAAAGTTTAAGCAGCACTGGACTAGCTCACTCTGTGTGCCAAGGGCCTTAAATGTCTCTGGTCATAGCGAATGAATAAGGTGTCTGGGTTTCCAGAGGCATCAACCTAGGCAGGGAATGCCAGGCTGCTTATTAGGATCCATATTAGGAGGTTAGTGGGTTTAAGGCTTAGCCCCCATTATCGGAAAAGGGATACCTCTGTCTCTGCCTCCTCTAATTCCCACCCGGTCATGGCTCTGAACAATGAGCCAGATGCATGAACCTGGGAAGCCAGAGAATGGCTCCTAGCCTAAATGCCTAAGCCCCAGTAAGACAGGGATCAACAAGGACAGGGGAGTGACACCCTGGCCCCACAGGAAGGAGGGAGATGGCTAAAGCAATTCTGTGACTTTAGAGTAATCTAGTGGGAAAGCAGCATGGAGCCATCTTATCAAGAGGGAAGGAAGTAGAGGCACTGAAGGAGGATCTGCTCTCCATCAGGAGCACAGAAGTGTTGCTCTCCAGATATCAGACCGGAGACAGAAGGAGCCGACCAGAGGCCACAGCATGTCCCAGCTGGACAAAGGCCCCGTAACTGGAATTGCCTGGTCTCCCATGCAAACCTCTGCCCACCCTCCCTTAACCCACGATGACTTACTTGTGATTCCTCTTTTCTTACCTAAGAATCCTATGAAATAATAGGCGTTATTTGGTTTTCCTCCTAATGCCCCTAAAGACTGTGGCATCTTAAAACACTCCTAGAGGGAAAGAGAATGCAAGATTCTCAACTCACTTGTGGACTGCTGCTCACGGATCTCTGTGCTCACATGGCGGTGTGATGGGGCAGGCAGCAATGGGCTCGGAAAAAGGAGTGACTTACTTTGAATGCATCAACATAGACAGGATTGATTTGGTTTATGCCCAGGCGAAGGGGCACAATGAGCAGCAGGGGTTTCCAGGCCGGGCAGCAAGCAGAAGTGCCCTTACTGTGGTTCGAAGCATTTGGGGAGCCGGAGGGGTTCTCAGTGGCTATGTCAGCACTCAAGGGAAGAATGCAACACATTTTTTCTAGAAACAGAAGAGAGCTGAGTAAATTAGGGGCATCCAGCCCTAGGAGGCAGGCCAAGAGCAAAACTAAGGGAGACCTCACCTGACAGCCCTTGCCTGGAAGGCCTTCCTCTCTGCCACTAGGGCCCTGCTTGTCCCACTTCCCACAGGAAGCCCAGGCCACTCCACCAGCCCTTACTTCTCTTCCTTCTGGTACTGAGCACTCCCTTACCTCCTGTCAGATGTTACGGGCTTATTGAGAGAATATCATTTCTCGACTGGTCTGCAAAGGCCTTTGGGACAGGGACTGCAACTCTTGGTTTTTCTAACCCCATGGGTGGGGGCACAGGGCTGGACAAGGGGGTGGCCTCCACAGAAGACCTGTTGGTGGTTTAACTGACTATCCCAAATTCGGCTGTCCTGCAGGGAGAGGGTCTGGTACCTCACCAAGGAGCAGCAAAGATGATCTAATTGTTTTCTCCCTTTCAGAAAACTGATAGGTAAGAAGAAAAGGGGTGCAGGGGATGATTAACCAGAGTCTTGTGCTCCCCTAAGCTCCTTTGCTCTGGTGGGGCAGGCTAGAGGGTGTGTGCGTGCGCGTGTGTATGTGTGTCCCTCTCTGTCGCTCTCTGTCTCTCTCTGTGTCTCTCTCCCTCTCTCTGTCTCTTTCTCTCTCTCTCTCTCTGTCTGTCTCTCTCTCTCACCCCAATTTCTGAGTGGTGATCAAGGACCTCATCACCCACCACCCAGGAAGGTAAACGGGCTGGGACTCACTGATATCTTCAATGACCACTGTGTTATCCATTGAAACATAAACAGCCAAGGAATTCCATTCATCAAATAAAGCAAGTTTTCTGCAAAGCAACATACAATGAAGTCATAATTGGGGAAGATGGAAATATCAGCAGGAAGAGTACAAACCATACCCAGTGTTTCTGAAGTTGCCAAACCCTGAGCCTCAGAGAAGTTGGGAATCAGGTCAGTTCTGGCTCCTTTGACTGAGCTCTGGAACATTGTGTGTCCAGGGACCTTGAGAATGCTGCAGAGTCACAGTTTCCGAACCTTGAAATGGAGGCCCTGCTTTACAAAATGGAAATGTCTTCTCCACAAAATGACGTTATTCCTCTTGGGTAAAACAGAAAAGTTTACCAACGCATCTACTCCCAAGAGATTTTGTTTTCTTTTCTTAAATAAAAGATATTTGGACTTACTGCTTTTTTCAATAAAAGGAAATTGTCTTTAATGTATGTGTGTGTGTGTGTGTGTGTATACATACATATATATATATATTTTTTTTAATAATACATATATACACATATATGTAAATTTGGCATAAACCAAATATATATTATATATGTATGGTGTATATATAAAATATACATTTGGCATAATATAAATTTGTTGTTGTTATTGTTGTTTGGGGGTATAGATAATATAGAGAATAAGCCCTGGAAAAATCCAGAGAGACAGAGAGAGAGGTGATCTTTCACATCCCTCTACATGTGCTGTGAGAATGCTGTTCAAGGACACGTGGACTGCATATGGCCTTCGGTGCTGGGCCTTCCCTGGTTAACATCTAAAGGAGGAGAGCATGGTGACTTGCATGACCCCACAGGAGATTAGAAAGAAAACCTCTTTGAGAGCTTCTGAGGTCTAAGCAAAGTACCATGATTATTTCTCCTTTATCTTCTTCTCCTCTTGCCAGTTTGAAAGAAAACACATTTAACCTGGTACTCTGGGATTCTTGGGTAAAGTCCAGTCTCACTGGACAGAAAATAAAACATTGTCTCCCAAACCAAAGTAGCTCCTAGGAAGAGGTTAAGTACTATTACACTTTTATTTTACTCGTTTTAATGTGCTATCTTTCCCCCAAATAATAATAGTGACATAATAATATACTGCTGTTAATCATAATAATAACCATGAATCAGAAGCCACTTCAGTTCTTTTTAAAATGTTTGTTTCTATTTGGTGTTGGGAACCTCAACACTTAAAAAGAACACATTCTGAGGGATATCACTTAAAAACTAACCATTTCAAGCTGAGTTTCGGGCTCAGCACAGCCATTCTAATCTTATACTTTCTACCATGGGTTCCTACAGTGGTTCCTGAAATACTGCCAAATCCTCATTTAGCAGAGTCAATGATGCCCCAAAAGACACTACAGACTAAGGTAAGAAAGTAGTCTCAGACAGGCTACACTGTAAGAAAAGAGTAAAGCCAAGACACAGGTGTCACTTCGGTCTCCAGGAAATCCAGATGACTCCCCTCACAAGCACATTTCCAAAGTGCTCTAGATCATAGAAGACTGGCTAATAACTGATTCAGTAGCCCATTTGTACTCTGCGTGGAGCAGATTCCACCACCATGCTCCAGAGAGCCCAGGACTGAAGCATATTATACCAAAGGAGGCCCAATGATTTCAGTCTCCTGATGCCTAAACCCAGCTCCAGATTCTGGCTACCATTTTGATTCATTCATCAAATATTTTTTGACCACTTATGTGTGCCAGGCAGTTTTATGTGCTAGTGTTACAGCAGTGAACAAGGCAAACATAAGCTCTGCCCTCATGGAGTTTTCATCTGGAGATATGTTGTCAGGGAGGAGAGTGACAACAGGTGAGGAGGCCTGCAGGTATAAGGTGCTGATGCCACTCACCTCATTCACTTCCACACTGGTTCTGGCCTCTCCACCTTGCCTCTTGATGTGGGAGATGTTCTGGGATATAACAGAACAAGTACAAAAGTGCCATGCTGGGGTGTCTGGAGTCTGTTAAGAGATAACAGACTGATTCCAAGACTCCTTTGGGATGTGTCTCTTCCAATAAGTCATGAGTTCCTTGAGGCAAGGGCTGCATATAGTTCATTTCTGTGCAGCCAGCACTTAGCACAGTAAAAGCACCCAGTAAATGTTTAATGAACAAATAAATGAACGAATGTTTTTTTATACTATACAGGTTAGGAGTCCATGTCTTGCCTATGCTGGCTCAGCCTCCCCTACTTAGTATGAACAGTTTGGTTTCAAAGACACCCTCATGCTAATGGCTCCCTAGCACATGAGCAACAATCCGTGGGAGTGAGGGGATACTGAATGAGTTCTGAGGTGCTTCCACATATACTGGTACCAATGAATACAACTCGATATACCAAGACAGGTGTCACCACTTACACATTTCAAAGAACTGTCTGAACAAAATGGTATAAATGTTTGGTGGCTTAGTTGGAGGGGTGGTTTAGTGGGATGGGAAGAATAGTTAGGTTGATGGGACTTGGTAGAGGAGGGAGGCATATGAGACAGTAGAATAAGGCAGATGCCAGACTCTTTTACTTACTTTAACACCTGTGCAACTGTATTTGGTCCAAACCATTCACCAATTGATTTCCCTTCTCCTACGCCCATCTGTGCTGTTTTCATGTGGAAAAAAATAAACATGTTAGTAAAAGGTCTTCCGGCATGCCACAAACTCCTAATTTTTCACATAAATAATTAAGCAGATAGACAACTTAGCAGAGCCACATACAAAGCAGGGGACAAGAGGAGCAGGTGTTGTCTTTAAAACACCAAAGTGACCTTACCCATTTGATGAATAGAGTAGCAACAATCTTTTCTATCTAAGAAGCACTGTAAGATCCGCTGGTATTCTTTGGGTTGTTCCTTTTGTTTCTCCCAGTTCCAGTCTTTTTGTGAAAAAAAAAAAATTAGTTAAGTCATTTTTATAATTGCTTGTTACTTCTCCTCTTATTATACCTACTAGATTAGAAGGAAAACAAAGAAGCTATATCTGGAAGGTGGGAATGATCAACTAAGAACATTCCTGGGTATCTTTAATTTTGATGACAAAGACATCTGGAAACTGATTACTGTCAAAGACTCAGTGGGTGTAAAGTAAAAGCAAAACAAGAAGTGGACCAAGGAATTGACTTAGCCTCAGGGTTGGAGCTGGATAAATATTACATAAAAACAGTTTCACAAAGGCCTTTCTGGTCAGCTACTCAGTGACTAGGAGGTCATCGCAAAATCCAGCAATATATCTGTATATCACCCAGAAGTGTGTCATCTCCACAGAGACAGCAACAGCTTCGTCCTTATATATCAGCAACATTGCCAAAAGAGTCTCATGGGGAGAAGGACTATTGTGACACAAAGCAGTTCACAGGAGAATATACATAACTGACAACTAAGGAAGCTTCAAAAAAACTGCACACTGCCATTTTTACACAGCCTTTAAAAAGTCTACACTGAGCTTTGGACAAACAAATACCTTTGCTTTCAGGTGTTCAAGGTTTCCTTACAACCAAAACCAAAATAATTACATCTGTAAAAATCCCATCCGTGTCTTAGGCGCAGCCCACCAAATTCTATAAAGGCTACTTACCGCCTACTGAGGACAACTATGAAAACTCACCATAATCGTCACTGTGCACAGGATGTACTATCTTCATTCCCTCAGCTCTAGGAACTATGTCTAATGGGACCGAATTCTGAGGATTATTTTGCATACAAGACGTGAATTTCTTTTCTCTCCTGAGGTTTTAGAGAGAGTTTGAATTCACAATCAAAATATACTTGAGGCCAAAGACCACTATCTCTAGTCTTCCATTCTCTTTGCTTCTAGTATTTCTGAAATCAAAGTTTTAAACTTCATGTTCAGCACAGCCTTCAGAGGGTAAACTGTATTCAACTGTTTTTCATCAGCTACCAAATTGTCCAGGTCTGAGGAAATTCTGATCAGCTGGCTGCTAGATATTGCTAGATATTTTCTGATTACAGTGATAAGTGAATACTCCACCTCAACTGTAAAATAACCAAATAGGAAACACTCTAAAATACTTCTTTACAAAATTACATCTTCTAATTCATCTTCACCACAAGATCTATTTCCAAATTCTTCCTGCTACTTGCTCTTATATTAAAACAATTAAGACTGCTGACTGTGTTTTTTTTTTCCAGTTTGCTTTTCACAAAATTCACTTCCAAAAGTGAAGTGTTTTAAAAGTAAGAAAAAGTGAAATTGTAAGACCGGATCTGCTCCAAGAAGTATGTGTACCACAGAGAAGTCACTGGACAAGAAGTCAGAAGACCTGCATTCTATTCCCAAATCTATGCTTTCTTGCTGTTTGACCCTGGGCATGTCACCTTACTTTGTAATCCTCAGTTTCCTCCTCTGTTAAACAGAAATTATGATACTACTCAGGGGAAGTGGGCGCAAGATATCCTAAACTCTGAAAAGAAGGCACTAAGTCCTCAAATCTCCCCAGACCCTTCCCCAATCACCTCTGTTAACTGTAGCAGAGTATGTGGGGTTGCACAGTGAGGAAAGGGAGTGATGTTTCCATCCCTCTGAATTTCTAGGAGCAACAGCCAATAAGTTCAGCAGCCCCATCTAATCCAAGGTGTTCTTTCAACCCTCAACGCCAAATCACACTAAACTTTTAGCCAATTGCCTAACCTGGCATCCAGCCAAGGTCAGCCTACATATGCCCAGAGGGAAGCACACACATGTTAAGAAAGTAAAATCTCACGAGTTCCAACAATCATTACTGGAATGTTCTTAATGGAGTGGCCTCTTGAGGAAGCTAATTTAAGGATTCCTTCATCATCAAATGGACATCCTCAGTGAACCCAAGCCAAAATAGCACCAGCTCCATCATTAGGCACTTCCTTTAGGTCATTTACATCCTTCACCAGGCAGATATTTTAAATGAGGTCAAGAAACAGACTTACTGCCACACCCTTCTTCCTGCTCCCTTTGTTATCTGACCTGTTTAAGGACTCACTCAAACAATAGCGAAGATGGAAACTAAATGACCACCTGCCTTAATGTTCAGTTTTGGCCCAGGAAAATAACTCTCTGGCTTGGTGAATCACAAGGAAATGTTGGTTGTTTCCTTCTTATGAGAGGCTTTGTCAACTTCTCAGCCATACCACTTGAGCTTGCAGAGAGCATTTTAGGACCTGCAGCTCTGTTACTGAGTGTTATTTGAGCTCAACACCAATGTGAAACCACCAGCAGTGTTACTACAGAGGTCTCTGAAGCAGTTTGGAGAACAAATTTAACTCACCCCTCCCCAAGTGTCTGCAGATAAGGGCTTGAGCCAGCATCATCTGTCCACAGCGTAGCATACATCCCCAGCCAGCATCTGATGAAGGGCCCGTTCCCCCTGTTGGTAAAATGGATGAGAATGAATATGAGCTCCTGAAATTGCCTTTTCCTGAAACATCAGCATATCTGGAAATCATACACGACAGATAGACACACATACTCTAAAAAGAGAGGCAAGAGATGCAGCTAGATATCAAACAGGGTTTGTTAAAGGGTAGAACTTGCAAAGATAATGCTGAGTTAACCAAAATAGGTTCTATGGCCAAAAACAAAACAAGCAAATGAACAAGACCTGCCCCTTATGTTTTCTATTTGGAAACTTCTAGGCAATTTTGGTAGATGACTGCCATGTATGACCATCAACACTTCGTCCATGCCATATTATCATCTGCCTGACCAAACCTGGCTTTGCACAGTTCACTTCTCAGGGAAGCCAGCCTTACCTTAGTTAAGGAATAAATGCTACCATAGGTACTCATCGAAATGGTCAAAAATCTCTGGAAGGCTCTTGACTATTCTAAATGTACATTTAAAGAACTGAACAGCAAGAAGGATGATGTAAAATAGAGGAAAGAGTCTTAGATTAGGTATCAGAAGACCGGTCTCTATTGTCCAATCTAAGTCTCATCTATAGACTGTGGATAATAGCACAAACCCTGCCTTATCCATGGGTATTATATGAATTAAATGAGAGAGTATCTGTAATAGTGTTCTACAACTCAGTCAGGATGATGTAAATATTTAGTGTTATGAGTAAGGTCACAATAAAAATACTATTAATAAATTAAAAATGTACTACATCTTTAAAAGGTACAAAACCAGTTAAATGAAATAAGACAACAGGTTCCATTTTAAGAACACTTGATGTAATGAAAACTCCACATATGTGGCCAGGGTGAGCTCAATACCCTTTTTTGAGGTACCAATGAAATTAGATAACTTGGATGGCAGAGGAGACATTCTGCTTTCATTGCTTTCCTTTCCCAACATGGAGGTGGAAAAGTATGCTATGAGCATGATCTCACAAGACTAACTTTAAAGGAGGTCATCAACCTTGTAAGACAACTGACCCAAAGTGGCTGCCCCCTTTCTTTTGTTGTGGAGACTAAAGGAGAGTTGCTACAGCAACAAGGGAAGCGTTGAGCCAACTTGTGAGCTGGAAGGGGAGTCCTTTGGCTCTTGCTCATGGTGGGATTATAGGCCATATTAGTATGGAAAAGATATAATGAAGCCCACATAAAGAAGAGTTCATCAATTCACTGTCAGAGTTGAATTGAAAATGTTTTCAAGCCTTGCAAAGACCTCTCAATCCAGAGAAAGTTAGCAGTTTAGAATCACTGGGTACTAAAAATTGTTCTTTTGTTTGTTTTACTGCTCAGGTACTTCCTGTGGAGAGCAAAAAATGTCCATGTGGACTTCATTTTTGGCACTTACCAGAAAGGCTGATCTGATTCCAACTACTAGATCTAGTGCTGCACCAAAATTGGTCAGACAGATTTCCTGTTAGGAGAATAGCTTCCACCATGTGAGTGTGGTAATCTTTTCCTACAGGGCCATGATACTAGGAATAGGTCACCACCCCGCTTGCAAACATTTTACGAAATTTCTCTAAAGGGAGCCTATTCACTTAGCTTATTGAACTATCCTTTTTTCTAGACAGCGGTTGGTACTCTATCAGCTGAGAATTAGTTCCAAGGAAACCTATCATAACTCATCTTCCAGTGGCAAAGTGTTTTAATTTCATAGAGGAAGAAACAATCAAAAGAATTATGTTCTTTCCTTCAAGGTACAATCGTCTTTAATAATAAAGTAGTTCCACAAAGCAGTAGATTGTAATTTAATAAATATTGCCCCAAATAAAAGTTTATTTGACTTTTTCCTTGCTCTCAGAAATAATACAAGTAATATCATCTAGTGCCTGAACACTTAGTGGTGAGCTCATAAGTATACTGGCATTGCCCATTAACATCGTGAAGCCATACATGATGAAGTACCTTGGCAATAAAACTTTTGTATAAAGTGTAAGACTTAACTATTTCCTGAAATCAAATACTTCACCATCATGAGCTGTTAATTCTGAGGTTTCTGTGAAGTGACTGATAATTTCAGGTAAGCTATCTATAAGGAAGAAAGCACAGTACAACAAATTATATACCTACCAATTGGTGAAAATTTCCTTCTGTATGTAAACCATAGACGAGCACTTATATCAGACAACAGCTTAGATTTTTCTGCAATTAAATGTGAAATTCGAATTAAATCACCATATCCCATCTACAGGTATCTGCCTTTGATTTCTCAGCTAGCAGCAAACTCATTTCCAAATAACCAATCAATTCCATTGTTAAGAGGCTAGGAAAATTCATAGGAAACACAATCTCATTTTTGCCAAATAATTTCAGCATTTTACCCTACCCATGTTTTGACGAGAGCTACTGGCTGGTACAATGATTCTGGGTGGTTCCTGTATCCTTTTCACTTATCTCTATGGCTCTGGCAGGTACTATCGCTGACATCATGGTCAGAAGACAAGGAATAGGAAAAGCAAGGCAATCAGCCCCTGCCTAAATGATTGACAGTTGACTGGATTTGTCATCAGTACACTCTGACTGTTATCTAAAACTGTGTGTGTGCATATGGGTCCATGCACATGTTTAACTAAAAAGGAAATGTCCCTGTTAAGCAAATTAAGTGTGCAAGAAATATATCAGTACCACCTAGTGCAACTGGTATTTATAATCTAAATGGATGCAAAACATCACCAATGTTTTTGTGTCTTTGAAAACATGCTTCCTTATATGTTATGACAAATTTATTTTGATGGTCGTAAATATGAATTCCACGCTCCCATCTGTACTTAGATGTGGTTCTGTTTTTCTTAGTCTTCTTTCTCCCCTTTTTCAACAATACATCCATGTTTATATTCTGTATAGAACTTACGGCCATTGCACTTTAAAAGAAAAAAAGAGGAAATTCAATTTTAGCCAATAATATATATTTTCTCTCCTGCTTTTCCTTTGAACAAAGCAGAAAGTTGAACTGTCTGCATTTTCCTCCCCTTCATGTCCACAGTGTCTAACACATTTTGGGAAGCAGAAGTATAATTGTTAAGAGTAAGATTTCTGGAGTCATAGTCTGCCTGAGTTTGAATCTTGGCTCTGCTACTTACCAACTGTGTAGCCTTGTCACTTAACCTCTTGAGCTTCAGTTTCCTCATCCATAAAATGGGGAGAATAATAGCACCTACTTCGTAGAGCCATGATTGCTAACAAGATAATACATGGAAAGTGCTTTGATGGTACAGTATGCAGTAAGCTTGCAATAAATGTTAGCTGCTATTATATATGCCTCTCTCAAATGTTCAGACCACTCACTCCTTCCTCTGATATTCTCTACATCTCCCAGCTTGTCTATATGCTAGAAAGGCTAGGGGAGTTGTATAGAAATTTGAACAATTTCACTTTGAAAGGCGTTTCACGACTTAATGTTTGAACATGGGCATGTTTGGCAACCTGGGGGTTCCTGCTGTCATGGACTGCAGAACTAGATGAGATCATCTCTAGTCCTCTCATTTTATATGCTGGTGAAGGGAGTTAAGATGCAGAAAGGGAAAGCAACTTATCTAAGATAGGAGAAGAGTCTGAATACAAACATTCTCCTAATTGTTAGCCCTGGGCTCTTTCCACTGTTCAGGATTCTCCTATCGAAATGATTAAGCCAGATTCAGGACAAGCTACAAAATTCCTAACTTCCTCTCCTACCTTTTGCCCAGTTTCTTCCCATCTCTCCTTCATGCTAGGGCCTCTCCTCAGACAGATACAAAATCAGAGCTGTTTCTCTCCAAACTCAGTCTTTATCTGGGTACAGGATCATTAGCAGTTTTAGGTTTAAAGGTCTTTCTCAATCTATGAGAATGTAAGGGTAAGAAAGAAAAATTCAAGCCTCCCTTTCATCTAGCTACAGTGGCCAAAAATTCTATACAAAATCAGAATAAACTGAGACAGTACTACAGTCAGTAAAAGATTTACAAGATTTCTCAGAGTCTGATATCGTTTCTGACAGCCATGGGCTGTTTAGAAGTCCTCTGGGTGCCAGCATTTTTTTTATCTAGACAGAAAAGGATATTAGAGGAATAAAATGTATGTAGCCCTGTCATCAAAGACTAGATACTGGTTAGTGGTACCGGGAATGAGACCATAGTTTTTAGAACCTGAGGCTTATAGAAATTGGGGGTTCTCCTTTAGAGAAAAGAATAAAAATATATGACATTTTCAAATCATACAAGCACCTATGACCACCTGAACATGCTACAAGGGCCTCTCACGACCTTGGAAGGGGTCTGTGCAAGTGAAGGGCCTGAGGCTTAAACTCCTTTGGCTGCAAGGTAAATCTGCCTAGAAGTAGAATTAACAGTTATTAAGGTAACGTTATGCTAACCTGAGGAGGAAAAAATTATAGGACCTGAACCTCAGGCACCCACCTCATTTGAGTTTTCACAGACAAATGCTACCAAGCCTTACCTGTTTTAAGAAGATGCTGTTTCCCCAAGATCCATACCAGCTCATCAGTATCAGGAAATTCTTCTAGGTAGTCAGTGAAAATAGTAATCTGGTTTTCATACTTGGATAAAACTGAAAGAAAAGGAAAAAAAACTTAAGCAAAATTTAACAGAGGGGGCTTGCTTCTGTGGCTTACTGTTTATTTACCTTCGTCCTAAAAGGTAAAGGTCATGGGCTCCAATCTAATAGAAGCAAATCCTTTGCTTTGAGGACCAAAGACATTCACAAGGCTGCAAAATCCTTCCATTGAGTGATTTTCTCTTGTACCACTTTGAACCTTCCCTTTATCATGGTCCTATTTGGCACCACCTCTGAATAATTATTTGGCCGCAGTTACCTAAAAACCTTTTCTTTCCTGAGGCCTTCTTTGTTCATAGCCACTTATCTAGCTTCTCCTGGGGTGGGTGTATCAAGGTGATACAATAATACCTGAATACCTAACTCTTGCCCACGCTACAGGGAATAGTGGCCAGTGGCTTGAAAGGGGCTTCGATACACTGTAAAGATTATACAACTATGAAAGTGTAATATTTTAGCTGGAAGACTGGATGTTTTAACAGTACTTTGTAGTTGTCATTTCATTTACACATGACTTCTGCAAAGAAGGTTCTTGTGGCTGATGATAACTATAACCTGTTCTTGGGATTCACAAATGACTATGGTTATCTCTCAAGACAAAGTAACTGAATAAAATATAATTAAACTTCATAAGTTCGTAGGTTACACTCTTAGATTTTATGACCATGTAATAAAGATGAGTTAAAATTCACTTTTGTACCAACTGTGGGGATAAGGTCTGCTAAAAGAGTCAAGACTGACTTATGAAAGAGTTCTCTTTAAGTAACTTTCTAAGGGAAATAATATTGTAAGTAGTAAATAAGTTTCCAAGCCAGCCCACACAAAAAAAAATCCCTATTTTAACCTGTAACCAGAAAAATCAAATTGATAGAATATTTCATAGTTTATTGTGTTATTTCTATGAGAACTATATTTAAATTCAAAGCTAAGACACCCAACACCTACTTTCTCCTCTCAGCTCTTAGAGCCTCCCCATCCCCTATGGGGAGGGCAGCTCAGAGAGAGTAAGGGCCCTTCTGTGCAGCTACACATATCTGCACTATTCTCCCAAAGCACTCCCTAAAAGCCCCAGGGGAATGGTTTCCTGTAAAACTGGCATTGTGGGATATGTTTAACTTACTTGAAAGACAAATTGTTTTCTTTTGGCTTCGTTTTCTAAGGCAGGAGCATGCTGTTTCCATAGAAATAAATGTTCCTAAATATAAATGAGTCGTATCTGGTCATGAAAACTAGCTCACCTGCTCAAAATATTTAGTTGGAGGTTAAAGTTATACATTGCACAATTTGTACAAGTTGAAGTTATCATTTGTTTGAAGGTATAATTTTAGAAACTGCTTTTCTTGAACCATATTACAGAAGTTCAATCTTTCAAGGATTTAAGTAGCCTTTCTCCTCAGGATGTTTTAATCATTAAGGCCATAGTCTCAGCAGTATTTCAAACCTAAAGAAGTTAGAAATGAGACAGCCATTTTGTTCCCCAATGAAAACTCATCACTGCTGAATCTGCCAGGGAGCTTGGGCTGTCCTAGCCTTTCTGTCACTGATCTCAGCCCCTGGCCCATGTTCAGGAAATACCAGGCTAAAAATGATCACCCAGGTCAGGTCATCCCCAGGAGGTGGTGGACTGAGGTGGCATAAATCACACTGTGTACCTTCCCACCCTACTCGTTATCCCTCACAGGAAGGTGAAATCAGGTTAAAATGAGCATCCAGTGTAGCTAGAAAGAGAAAGAAAGTCAGAAAATAAATAACTTCAGAGGAGTGTGGGAAAGAGGCAGCTTCTCTGGCATTCCCCTGGTCGGGGCGAGGAAGGATGGCATTGGATGAATGTACAACATGTATGCATATAAGCCTTGGGTCTTTTTTTAGTACTGGCCGAAAAAAAAAAATTCTCTATCGCCAACCCTATCTCAGTGAGTCACTGCTCAGCTGTCTGGTCAAATTAGTACCACCCCTTAAAGACTATGAGAACTGCGCTGCTTCCTTTGGGATAGCTCTGACCAAAATGGTAGCCAAAGAATTTTCCTCTTGCTCTTCAGCCCCTCTCAGGTGAGCAAGAAGGTCATTATAGTCTTTATTCTTCTTGATTCTTCTCTTAGAAGATAAACTCCCAGAATGCAGTGTGTCAGGCCAGAGCTAACCCAAGTGGAGGCTACATGGTGAAACAAATGAAAGCCCGAACAGAAGATGAGATTTACAGAAGCAAAGAGAAGTAATGGAGAGAGTATATATACAAGGAGGTCTGAGGAGGAAAGCGAAATGGGTCTTCCTCAAGAAGAATTCAGAGAGATGAAGAAGCAAAGTAACACATGGTTAAGGTGCAGAAGTGAAATCACATTTCCAACAGACTCATTTCTGACTATAGTAGTGCCCTCTTATCCAAGGATTCGCTTTCCGCTGTGTCAGTTACCCACGGTCAACTGTGGTTGGAAAATATTAAATGAAAAATTCCAGAAATAAACAATTCATAAGTTTTGCATTGCACACTGTTCTGAGTAGCATGATGAAATCTTACATTATTCCACTCCATCCCGCCCAGGACATGAATCATCCCTTTGTCCAGCGTCTCCACACTGTATATTCTACCTGTCCATTAGTCACTTAGTAGCTGTCTGGGTTATCAGATTGACTGTTAAAGTATTGCAGTGCTTGTGTTCAAGTAGCTCTTATTTTACTTAATAATGTCTCATTTACCTTATTTCATCTCATCATGTAGGCACCGAATCATCTCACATCATCACAAGAAGGGTGAGTACAGTATACAATGAGATAGTTTGAGACAGAGAGACTACGTTCACATATCTTTTATTACAGTGTATTGTTATAACTGACCTATTTTAGTATTAGTTATTGTTGTTAATCTCTTATTGTGCCTAATTTATAAATTAAAATTTATCATAGGTATGTACAATAGGAAAAAACATGTATGTATAGGGATAAGTACTATCCGTGCTTTCAGGAATCCACTGCGGGGGGCGGTGGGGGGGCGCGGCTCTTAGAATCTATCCCCTGCAGATAAGGGTGAACTACTGCACCAGCAATCTTTTTAAATAATTTTTTCATAAACTACTTTTGTCTTGCCTTAAAATTAACAAACAAGACAGCAGCCCCACATAAGTTCCCTGCCCTTTCATCCTGTTTAAAGAGATAGGGACTATAGAGCAGAGCTACAAACACTGCAGCCCAGTGGACCAAGAATTAGCTTCTATAAGGTCTAATGGACAACAGGCCTGCTCCATTTTACTTCAATAATTATTGCACTGAAGTCTCTGCTGGGTTAACTTAGTGGTCAGCTAGTAACTGAGCAAAGATTTCCTTAAACTGGAACCAGAAAGTTTCCCAGTGTGGCCAAAAAGCTCTGTGAACATGTTGTATAGGTATGCCTTCCACACTCAGCGAGGTGGTCGAAAACTCTGCCTTAGTCTTCCTTTTCTGCATGTGCAGAGCTCAGGGTCGGCCAAGAGCTTAGGGCCTTCTCATAGTCGTTCCTGAGCATGTGCACAACTCTGTGAATGCACACAGCCCTGAGCACGTAGTTTTCTAAAAATTCTAATTTTTCAAGGTCTTGATGGACATGTTATTAGCCAGCTTTTTTCCTTTTAGGCTTTTTCGTTATCTATAGCCTCAGGCTGCTGTGAAGTTAATTGATTGTCTCTAACTGTTTTCTTAAAAAGCCGCTGGAGAAAGGCCTTCTATAGCTCAAAGTCATGGCAAACAAATATGGTCCTGCAAGTAGGATCTTCTGGGGGAAACACTAGACAGATCAATGACAATTTTATGGAAATGAGGAATTATAGAAGCTCCAACCTCATTCTGTGTCTTCCTGGGGCTGTCAGGCTGCTTGCTGGCTTTCTCTATGATTGCACTGCAGGGTTGTAGGGAAAGAGATGGGCGAAGGACAAGTGAAAACACCACAAAGCTCACTATCCTTACCAAAATGCAGCTGATTTTCTGGAATAAATACTCCCCAGATTGTTGTAAGCATTTGATTAATGTCTAGAAATTAATCAAACATTCTGAAAATATTGATTCTGACCATTTTTGTCAGTTTTTTCATTGCTATTATGGATAGAATTTTCCGAGGTCCTCATTCTGCCATTTTTGCTGATGTCTTACTTTAATAACATGCATTTCAGTAATTAACTATATTTTTTAAAGGTTATTTTGTGAAATTTTAGGTAAATGAAAAAAGTCACTTTGATAAACAAATTTTCTGATAGGGCTTAACAAAGACACTCGTACATGAAGGTTCTTAGATTCTATAGGGCTTGTTCCCACAAACAACACAAACTCTCTCAAGTGAAATCAAAAGGTCACAGAATCTCAAGGTCAGAAGGGGCTGAGATCCCATAGTGTATTGTCCCTGTTGGTCACCTGATCCTAAAAACATGCCAGGATACAGCTGTTTCCAAAAGAGTCTTCGCAGCAATGCATACACATTTAACATACTATCAGGTCACATCTTCAAAAATATATATATTTTTTAAAGTCCATGAAGACAGGAATGGTAAGGGCTGAACATTCATTAATATTTGTTCCATAAAATTTTATAGAATACCTACCATTTATATTTTTTCCATAAAATTTTATTTCCATAAAATTATATTTGTTCCATAAAATTTTATAGAATACCTACCATGCGCTAAGCACAGAGGATATCCTCTAAAAGCTTTTAATGTAGTGGAGAGGAAAGGTCTGGAAACAACTAATGACTGTAAGTGTAAGCAGAATAGGGTTAAAGGGGTTGCTGAGTTATGAAACTAACAATCTTTGCTGAGCTGTCTTGCAGAACAAGGATGTTCTCTGAAAGGCTGACCACAAGGCAATAACACTCTGTTCCTATTGGATAAGGATGCCTAAAAGAAACACTGACCCTACTTAATTATAATACTAATTAAGCTCCTGCCCAGGTGGAGCTTATCCACCATTTTCTATATATGTGATATATGATAAAGCATGACTCCTTATTGTGCCTATGCTAGAATGACCCAGCCTCTACATGTAAAGGCCTGTACCTTTTTTGATGAATATGCATAACTGGTCCCAATAAAAGCAATTTCCTTTGTGTATTGGGGAGACACTGCATTGAGAATTATCCCCAGTGCTCTCCTTACTTGCTGCAAATAGTAAACTCATCCTGCTCATGTTCTGTTTTAATTGAGATTCACTGGGTTCTGCCCACCAAGAGTTGAACACTTTGTGTTCAGGTAATGTAAGTGCTATTTTTAAAAAGTGATGTAGAAGGCAACAAATGATTAAGTCCAGCTGGGCTTTTCACAACCTAGGAAAAGTTACATCAGAGCTGAGACTTAACAGAAATAAGATATAAGTGGGAAGGAGGAGGGGAGGAAATTCCTGGTTGAGGGAACACCAAGAGGATTTGGCAAACAACTGAGTGTGGGGGTGGGGCTGAGGAGAGTGAGAGAAATTTAAAAATTTGCAGTGCTGGTGATGAGATGGTAGCAGAAAAACATGACGGAGTGGGGCGGAGGGAGATAATAAGCTTGGTATAGCCAGAATGTGTCCGATTCCTGGGCTTGGTTGACAAAGGAAAGAGGTTAAAAAAAGTAAAGAGGAAGTCAACCAGCACAAGGATTGTGAAGAGGGGCATGGTAGATGGTAGATTAATTAGCAGAGCCTAGGAAGGCAGGAGGAATGCAGAACAAAACTCAGCCTAAAATGTGGCTTCATCCACTTCCTCCTGAGACCACTTAGTGTCCTGGTCTTCCCAGCTTCTGCTCACCTGCACACAGGCCCTGCTCTATCTTGATTTATCTTCCTCACAGTGACCTGCTTTTCTGACAACCAAGAACTTAGAAAATAGAGAACTGTACAACGATTCTAAGCATTTCAAAGAGGATTTTCAAGTTCAAAACTGCATATTTTCTTGAATGTATTCACAAGTCACATCCTAGCAATGCTGGATTGTCACATAATACAAAACCCATGAATGATTTCTCAATAGACCAGTTTACACTCTGACACCCTAAGAGAACATTGTCATTTGTAGACTTATATCATAGAACCTTAACCAAAAGGTTATCATTCATCTCTACTTTATGATATTCCATTCAACCGGCTAGTACTAGTGGTAGTGGAGCGCAAGGGACTGTACCCGAAAAATTGTGGGGCAAGTCAGCAAAGGGATAACCAGTCTAGTAGGCAAGGCACCATTAAGTGATAAGACCTTTTGGCTTTGAGCTTGAAAAATCAATCAGGCCATAGATAACTTGACCACACAAAATACAACATTTCTTAGAGATTTCAGTCCATTCATACTACTAATGAGTGGTGAGAATCAAATGTAATGCAAAATTGAACTCTTTCTGATTTTCCTTTAAAGTGATGCTTTGGAAAAACGTGTTGCCTTTTTAAGTATACTTTTGTCATTGTTTTCACTTAAGGACAAAAATGCATTTGAACATATCCATGAGGAAATGGGATTCTATGCACAAACTGGTTAGGAATGTACCTAACACAAAGATCACTGTACCTCTAAACTGCTGCCTCTTTTTTGCTTTTGATAACTCTGTTCTTTTTTTTTTCAGAATAATAAAAAGATGCCACTTTCATAAAGATTATCTTTGTTGATAAAGCATACAAACAGGGTAGCATATTGAATGAATGAATGGAGAAAATAATTGATTGGCTTTAGAATTCAAGACTTGAGGCAACTATTCCACAAAGCCAGGTGAGAATCACCGTGATTCTTCATCAGCAAGTTCTGTTCTTAGGAATCAACCTTCCAGTGGAAAGCCTGGTTATATTCCCAAAGAGGACAGTTTTCACATTAGTGTCACTGCCAAGTCATAAAATGGGTCCAAAGTAAGTCTCCATGGTATTGTAGTTTTGACTTTGGACATTATTCAAACCAAAAAGCACCAATATTCAAATACAGAGCTCTTGGTTCATGTAGGAAACAAGACACCATGGCATTATTTAGTCAAAATAAAGAGTGCGTCAAATGATTTTTCTCCATAAATTTGTTTTTGTTTTTGTTTTTGTTTTTGGCATGGTAAACAGAAGGAGGAATCACTCCTCACCCCTCTTGGAAATAGCTCTAGCCTAAGAATCCTAATATTTAGTCCCATCCCGCCACTAACTAGCTCTGTGAATTTGCAGAACGTACTGCATTTCTGTGGGACTCAGACGCTCCATCTATAAAATGTGTGATGTGTTTTTCAAACAGCACAGCATAACTCGTCGGTGGGCTATGAAATCTACATAATGCATTGCAAACAGCATTTTCTAAAAAATAAAATTGAATAGAAAATATATTTTACACTTAATAAGGATGAATACTGTTTCATGAAATTTATTTCTGTGTATATGAACTGGGCTGTAAAATAAAATGTATTACTCATTGTATTATTGGATCAAAAAAGTTGGAAAGCCACTGATCTAGACCTATGTTGTCCAATACAGTAGCCACTAGCCACAGGCAGCTGTTTATATTTAAATTAATTAAAATTAAATACAACTAAAATTCAATTACTCAGTTGCAGTAGCCACATTTCAAGAACTCAAGAGCCACAGGTGGCTAGTGGCTACCATATTGGACAGTGCAGCTATAGAATAGTTTCATCGTCACATGAAAGTTCTATTGGACAGTCCTATCTTAACGTCTTTTGTATGGTTCTGTAGGAGATGGAACTTGGGTAACTTGTTGGGAGGGGTACTCCAAATTCCAGGAAGAGAAGATGGGTTCAATTGTCTCTCTCTTCAGAGAGTCTGTGTGTGAATTTCTAAATATATGAGCCAACAATTATAAAGTTCTGTACTTGGTCCTGTGAGAAATACAGAAGAAACATCCTCATAAATATTTACCAAATGTTAAGTGAACAAACTAAGACATCATAAAATCATAATCTAGTTAAAGATATGAGCTTTAGGTAAATGAAAGAGCTAATAATAAAAGGTAATGTATCGGCAAGTGTTGATAATAACTGAGCATTGTCAAAATTCACAAAAGGGAGAAGATAATGAGGGCTGGCGTCACCAAGGGAGATTTCAAGGAGGATATAGCATTTGAACTGGTCCTCAAATTATTGCTTGCATTTGGATCAGCAAAGGTAAGAGGGAGAATATTCCAGATGAGGGGAACACCATAAGTATGTGTGTGTCAGACAGAAGGGCAAGTTCTGGAAAATACTGAGAAATGAGATTAGAGAGGTAGCTGGGACTGGAGTATGGTGGTGGAAAGCCAGCCAGTAGAGTCCAAGTCTTAGTAAAGCTGTTGACAGTTTTCAGAGTGCTTTCACATGATCCTCAAGACAGCTCTTTGAGATAGGCAGGGCAAGAAACATTACTTCCATCTTAGAGCTGAGGGAAGAGAGTCTCAGGTAAGTTATATGACTTGCCCAGGGTCATATAGCTATTAAGTAGTATAACCAGGATTCGAACCGAGTTCATTTTATTCTCCATCCAGTATTCTTCCCACTATATGTAGCCATTATGATAAAAGCTAGATTCGAGGCACTGGAGATAGGGAGACCGATAAGAAAGTTGTAATAATCCTGGCATGAAGTGTTTGTTGAAGGCCTGGCCTAAGATGGCAAGAAACCAGATGTGCTGGTTATATAACCTACTATAAAACAAACTGACAATGCAGTACCCACTGTTTGAAAGAGGAAGAGTGGACAGTCTGAGGTTAGAACAGTATAGTTATTTTTAACTGGAAGTGATCTAAACTACCCTAAAAGAATAAATGTTAACAATATCATTCATATACGATGTCCGGATCTTTCCATACAGCTGAAGGCAATGTTTTGGACCTAGTTCCTAAGAAAATAATACTTTACACATTTATGCATTTTAGGAGCCATTTCTGTCTTGCTAGTGTTTCTTTCCTCTGCCAACTTCAATTTTCATTTCTCAGAACTAACTGGTCATATGATTTCTCACCTCATCTAGATTCCCAGTGAGAAAGGACTAGTGCCAAAAGGTCAAGGAGCTACAGACCTTGAAGATTTTCCTTAGTAAAACTAATTATCAGTTTAGCAATTAATTAGCTTATAATAATGATTTACTGAGAAAATACTAAAATTCACCATTGCCAGACTCTTAAAGAGTCTCTCTGCCCATGTCACGAAGCTGTTCAAAAACTTCCATGGGCTTCCAAGATTGCTCCAGCTGATAAGGATCAAATACAAATATGTCAGCCTAGCATTTAAGGCCCTCTCCAATGTGGCTACTTCCTATATTTCTAGTTGTTCCCTACTGTTCATTACTTCTTCTTAAAATCTACTCTTTTCAGCCAAAATAAACCACACGATATATCAGAAACTCTTTGCTCATTCATGTCCTACTTGCATTTAAATCCTACCTCAAATGCAACTTTCTCTATGAACCTTTCTTCCTCAATTTTCCCACCAAGAAGTATTTGCTCCTTCTTCTAAGACTCTATAGTCCTTTATTTACATCTCCTTTATGACACTGGGCACTTTCTACTTTAGATTATTGTTATTTGCAGCATGTCATCTCCCTGCTATTGGAACGAACTCCCATCTCAGGCCATGTAGTGTTCATCTCTGTATCTCTTATAGCTATAATCATAGTGCCTTGCAATAAGTTGCCCCTTAAGGTCCATCAAATATTTATGGAACAAATGGGCACACTGACAAAAGTCTAAAAGCTAGTTTTTATGTTCATTCAAACTTCAATTTAACAATCCTCTACTGAATGCCTACCATATGACTGACACCATGTTGGGCCCTGGGGATAGCAACACATCTTAAGCAATTTCAAGTCTAATGGGAAGAAAGAGAGAGGGAAGTTCCTTTTGATACAGAATGGTCAGCATCTGCACAGGGGGCTAAGGGTGCACAGCAGATGGTCATCTAAACCAGTCTGGGGTGCGGAGAAGGCTTTGGGAAGAAAGGTGATAGCAGGACTTAGCCTTAAAGGATGAGAGTTAAGCAAACTGGACAGAGGAAGGATGTTCCAGGCAGAAGAAAAGCTTGTATCAAAACAACGGAAGCTGAAAGACGGTGGAATAGTGATGCCACATGGAGACTGTCAAGGGTTGGGGCTGGAGAGGCAGAAAGGGCGAGGAGATGACAGCCTTGGTAAGTATTTTGAGCTTAATCCAGGCTTCATGGAGCCCCCTAAAGGTTTCAGATGCATCCATGACTAAGATTAGATATTCCACTATTTTTGCATAACTGAAGTGGTACAACAAGTAATTGCCTGTAATGTAAATTCTAGGGTTTTTTGACACTCATTATCAAATAAATTTTGTTTGAAAACAACAAGAACAACCTGAAGCGACAATCTTTGTCAAGGAAAGGGTTAAGGTGGGTCTCTGTTCTGTGGCATGCTCAGTAGTACAGCACAACCGGAGAAATTCTGAGTCCTTTCCACAAACAGTACTCTTTATTTGGTGTACATTCCCAGTTTTCTCTTGTTTACAAACACCTCACCCGCCTCCCAGACCACAGGAATTTTTCCCATACTCTTTCAATATCACACTTCATTAGTAAATGTTGCCAGCAGACATATGATGTTTAAAAATTCCTTACCTTAGATGTAATGTAAAATTATACTGTCAGAGTTAAGTTTTGAGATTATATAAAATCATACATATACCTTCACTTTCGAACCAAAAGATGGATTCCAAGTTAATCTTAAGGGAAATTTCTGTAAAGTGAACTTGATTTTCTGATGTTATTCTATGATCATGTGAGCCACACTTCCCAGGAAAAGGCAATGTGACCCCATTCAAGAAAGATACAGCTTGCAATAAAATGGCTTCTCAACCCTGATTTGCGCACTAAGTACCAGACATCAGGAAAATAAATATCAATCTACCCACAAGCATGAGACACCCAATCCAACAACCACAGCAAAAATGCTCTCTAATATCTGGCAGACAAAGAATCTTGGTCTGTTAAATAAAACACATTTTCATCTCTAAGAGCAGCTCTTCATAAAGTGGGTTTTCTTTTAAGAAACTCAGCTATCAATTCTTTCATTAATACTAAGTTAAATTAGCCTAAGTTAAGTTATTCTAAGTTAAAAATGCATTTTTATATATGGCAAAGGATGCAAGAATATACAATGGGGTAAAGACAGTCTCTTTAATAAATGGTGTTGGGAAAATTGGACAGATACATGCAAGATAAAAGAAACTGGGCCACCTTCTTAGACCATATACAAGAATAGACTCAAAATGGATTAAAGACTTAAATGTAAGACCCGAAACCATAAAAATTCTAGAAGGTAGTAAACTCTCTGATATCACTAACAGGAATTTCTTTTTGGATATATCTCCCTGGGCAAGGGAAACAAAAGAAAAAAATAAACAAATGGGACTATATCAAACTAAAAAGTTTTTGTATAGCAAAGGAAACCATTAAAAAACAAAAAGATATCACTAATGATATATCTGTTAAGAGGTTAATATCCAAAATATGTAAAGAACTCATACAATTCAATGACAAAAAAAATCTAATTAAAAAAGGGCAGAAGACCTGAACAGATACTTCTCCAAAGAGGAAATATAGATGGCTAACGGACATATGAAAAGTTGCTAAAGGTTGCTAATCATCAGAGAAATGCAAATTAAAACCACAATGAGATATCACCTCATACCTGTCAGAATGGCTATCATCAATAAATCAAAGAATAAGTGTTGATGAAGACGTAGAGAAAAGGGAACTCTCATACACTGTTGGTGGGATTGCAAATTGGCACAGCCACTATGGAAAACAGCCTGGAGGTTTCTCAAAAAATTAAAATGGATATACCTTTTGACCCAGCAATTACGCTTTGGGTATTTATCCAAAGAAAACCAAAACAATAATTCATAAAGATCTATGCACCCCAATATTCATGACAGCACAATTTACAATAGCCAAGATATGGAAGCAACTTAATGCTCATCAACAGACAATTGGATAAAAAAGTTATGGTTCATATTTACAGTGGAATATTACTCAGCCATTAAAAAAATGAAATCCTACCATTTGCAATGACATGGATGGGCCTAGAGGTTGTTATGCTGAGTGAAGTAAGTCAGATAAAGAAAGATAAATATCATATGATTTCGCTTATATTTGGTATCTAAGGAACAAAAAGAACAAACTAATCAAAAACAGACTCACAAATATAGAGGACAACCTGGTGAAGGCCAGAGGGGAGGAGGATTGAGGGGCTGGGAGAATGAGGTGAATGAATAAAGAAGTACAAATTAGCAGTTGATAAATGGTCACGGGGATGGGGAGCATGGCACAGAGAATGCAGTTAGCATTAATATATTGGCTAAGTGGAGAGCCAGAAGAGAGACAGAACAATTAGGGG
Source organism: Pteropus medius (assembly GCF_902729225.1). Classification (NCBI taxonomy): domain Eukaryota; kingdom Metazoa; phylum Chordata; class Mammalia; order Chiroptera; family Pteropodidae; genus Pteropus; species Pteropus medius. The sequence continues at coordinate 1,268,856 of NW_024348527.1, forward strand.
GATCATTTCAGAAACTATATAAATGTCTAACTAATGTGCTATATACTTGAAACTAATAAAATTATTTAAAAAATGATTCATATTCAACAAAAAGGCCTTCACTTTACATCAAAATATTTGGAAATAAACATACATTTAAGTTTTGTTTGAAAAAGATGTATTTTTATTGTACCTACTCTGATTTCATTCCTAAGTTTATATCTAAGAAAAATAAATGCTTATGTCCATCAAAAGATATGGTAAAATAAAATGTTTACAGCAGCTTTATTTATAATATCCAAAACCCATAAACAACCCAATGTCTATCCTCAGGGGTGCTATGGGCTGAATGTATCATCCCAAAATTGTTGCTGAAGCCCTAATCTCCAATGTAATGGTATTTGGAGGCCGGGCCTCTGGGAGGTAATTAGGTCATGAGGATGGAGCCCTCATGAATGGGATTAGAGACCTAATAAGAGATACCAGATTGATGATCTCTCTCCATCATGTGAGGATACAGAAAGAAGGTGGTTATCTGAAACCAGGATGAGGGTCCTTACCAGATACCAAATCTCCCAGTGCAATGATCTTGAGCTTCCTAGCCTCCAGAACTGGGAGAAATACATGTTCATTGCTTAACGCACCTCATCTAAGAAATTTTGTCACAGAAGCTTGAACTGACTTAAGACACAGGAATGCATAAATAAATTGTAGGGAATCATACATAGGAATGGTACACAGCAACAACAACTACAAAAAACTAAGTAATACTATATAAAAAACATGCACGAATCTCACAGATATTATGTTGAACAAAAGAAGACAGACACAAAATAGTACATACAGTATGATTCTATTTATATAGTTTGAAACCAGGCAAAATTAATCTATGATGATAGTGGTCAGAATAGTTGTTACCCTTGAGAGGGGGTGTTGACTGGGAGGAGGCAAGAGGGAACCTTCAGGAGGGCCAGAAACATTTCTATATCTTTATTTGGGTGGAGGTTACACATATACAAAATTTCATTGAGCAGTACACTGAAGGTTTGTGTACTTTACTGTCTATAAGGAATACCTCAATTCAAGAAAAAAGAAAAAGATAAGTCTCCATACTGGATTTACTTCTAGTACAGACTGGCAATACAGATCAAATTATGCTAACAACAAAATACTCTTTTGTTATCAAGAGTAGAGATATAGTTCTGAATTCATTCTACCTCCCTGTACACACACACTTCAAACTCAAGCTAAGTAGTTTGGGGCTTCAGATATTATTTGGATATAACGCTAATTTATTGGATTTTTCAACTTATAGCATTCCAAAATGACATTTATTTTTATAGGTTCACTTTGATTGCAAATTCACAAATTTATTAATTTTTCTTTTCTACTATAACATCGGCTGGTATCCATCAGAGAAATATATTGAATTTGTTCCCCAAATCTTAGCATTGTACAAAGAAAGCATAGTAGTCTGAAGAGAACACTGGCCTATGAGCTCGAAGACCTGGGTTCTATTTCTGCTCTGCCTTTACTAATCAAGTCATCTTGGGTCAGTCTTTTAAGCTAAGATCCCCTTTCCTTTTCCATAAAATGGAGACAATACCATCCTCATAGGGCTATAGTAAGGATCATATGAAAGAATGGATGTGAAAGTGCCTTATAAACTTTAAAGAAGTGTTAATATCCCCAAAGCTAAGTGTTTAATTAGAACTTGTGCCTGAGTGTGGCCAACAGAAAATGTACTTAAATTTCAAAACTTGTACATCAGTTTCACATATCTTACATTTCACCAGAGAGTCAGGATCAGCAAGTACACTCAAATTCTAACATCTCTGAAAAGTTTAAACAATTCCAATCATTCTGAAAATAGATGTGTACTGGGAAGTACAATTAATAACTGCTTTCCTTGCTTTTCCCAGTTATGACTTTTAGATGTATCTCTAGCTATGTAATATCCATTATATTCAGTTCACATTTATAGAACTTTGAACTGCTTCAGTAACAATAGTTTCCCCTCTCCATTATGAATTTCGCAATAATTGCCCTGAAGGCTGCTCCTATTTCTACCTTCTGCCATCCATCATGACAACTACAGCAAAATTTAAAAATACTCCTCACTCTGAACTCCTCGTCAGAGCAATGAATACTCCTTGTCAGAAAGCCCCAATGGAAGGTGCCTTTTCTTGTTAACTTTTTGAAGTTCATTTCTCTGATGAGAGGAAGTGATAGAGACCAGAGTTGCCTCAGAATGCTTCCTGTCACCAACTATTCTTTCCAGCAGACCCAGCAGGAAATCTCTGATTGGAGAGCCATCCAGTATGAGAAGAGACTGACAAAAATAAAAATGAGGGTCATTTGGTTTCAAGGACCCCAGTGCTTCCTGTTCCTAGAGATTTTGTTCTTAGTACCACAGCTAAGCTCTCCAAACTAGAACAAGCTGCAGATAAACAAAACAGACTAGAGAAGGTAAATCCATAACTTATCAAGATCCTTGAGAAACATTCCCTTCAAGAATTAAGTCCCAGTTAAAAAGTCTTTGTTGAGCCTACTGAGATAGAGAATGGGGATGACTTTTACAAAAGTAGCTTGACAGCAGCAAGAAAGACCAACTGACAGGAAAAGAGACAGTAAATCATAAAAAATCTAGTTT
>NW_024348527.1:1273006-1320602 GCF_902729225.1 Pteropus medius
TGTATAGATAGATATAGATATAGATATAGATATAGATATAGATATAGATATAGATATAGATATAGATATAGATAGATATAGATAGATATATAGATATCTTTGAAAGAGAGAAGAAGACAGACTGGCTAGGAACCTCAAGACCCAAGTAATGACCTGGAAATGACTTCCCCAGGTTTTTGAGTATACATCCTGGACCGGGTGATGAAGAAGCCAGCAACCTAGAAATACCAATGAATACAGACAAAAACAAGTCCCCCCAAAAGCTCTAGCCAAAAGAATAGGAAAGAGGGCCTAGCCAAACAAAAAAACTTTTAGACAATAACTCACATACTCTAGCCAAGCACCAAGCACCACCCCACATGCTTAAAACAAATTTAAAAAATAGAAAGTCTCAGCAAAGACACAGAAGTTATAAAGGAGAAATAAACAAATGCTCTTTAGTACTGAAAAATCATAATAACCAAAATGAAAACCACACTAGACAGTATCAACAGTGAAATGAAGACAGTACAGGAAAGAATCAGTGAAACCGATGATAGAACAATAGAAATTAAGTAATCTGAATAACAGAGAGAAGAAACTTAAAAAAAAAGTGAATAGCACTTCAGAGCCATAAAGGACTATAACAATGTATTAAATAGTCATCAGAGTTCCAGAATGAGAAAAGAAAATGTGTGGGGCTGAAGATGTATTAAAAAATAATGTCTAATGAACCTCAAATGGCTCTAAAAATCAAGTTATTTAATAAAATAAAAAAATGGTTGAATACTTCCCAAATTTGGCAAAACCCATAAACCTACATCTTCAAGATGCTGAGCAAACCCCAGACAGAATAAATAAAAATAATTTCACACGAAGACACATAATAATCAAATTCCTAAAAACTAAAGAAAAAGAACAAATCTTGAAAGCAATGAGAGAGAATTTATGACTTACTTACAGGAGGGAAACAATTAGAATGAGAGCAGATTTCTCATCAAATACTATGGAATCCAAAAGAAATGGCACATTTTTCAAGTGCAAGAGCAAAAAACTGTCAACCAGAGTTCTATATCCTGCAAAAAACAAACAAACAAACAAAATGTCCTGGAAATCAAGACATTCTCAGATGAAGGAAAACTAAGAGAATTTGTTGCCATTGTCAAACACTAGCAGAGTAGATTAAAAGCATGACCCAACTATATGCTGTCAAGAAGTAACTCGATTGGAATCTCGCTTACATGAGGTAAAAACTCATAGGAACAGATATCAGACTGGTGGTTGCCAGAGGTAGGGGATGGGGGTGGGAGAATTGGATGAAGGTGGTCAAAAGGTACAAACTTCCAAGTATAGATAAATAAATTCTGGGGAATGTAAAATATGACATGACGACTATAGTTAACAATACTGTATTATATATTTGAAAGTTGCTCAAAGAGCAGATCTTAAAAGTTCACATCACAAGAGAAAAATGTGTAACTATGAGAGCTGATGGACGTTAACTAAATGTATTGTGGTAATCATTTTTGTAATATATACATATATCAAATCATTATGTTATATACCTTAAACTTATACAATGGTATATGTCAATTATATCTCAATAAAACTGCAAAAATTAATTATATTTAAAAACAAGTTATATGATTCAAATATAACAATATAGGTAGATTGAAAATATAAGAGTAAAAAAGAGATATACCAGGCAAACAATGATTTAAAAAAAAAAACAATAGTGTATATATTTATATCAGATAAAGTAAACTTCAGAATAAAGAAAATTGCCAGGGATAGAGGGAAATTGCTTAATGATAAAAGTTTCAATCCGCCAAGAAGGCATAACAATCTTAAAAAGGTATGCACCAAAAAAAACAGATTGCCTTAAATACATGAGCAAAAACTCAGATAAATAAAAAGAGAAATGACAAATCAACAATTGTAGTTGAAAAATTCAAAAATTCCCTTTCAGAAAGTGATAAATCTACTAGACAAAAAATAACTAAAGATATATAAGATGTAAACACAATCAACCAACAGATTATAATTGACATAAATAGAACACTCTGCCTAATAACAGCAAAATAAACATTTTTCAAGCTCCCATGAAACATTTACCAAGATAGACCATATCCTGAGTCATTAAACAAATCTGAACCGATTTAAGTGAACTGGAATGGAACAGAATATTTCCTTGACCACAATGGAATCAAACTAGAAACCAAAAACAGAAGGAAAGTCTGCAAACATTTGGAAATTAAACAACACACCTCCAACTAATTAATTGGTCAAAGAGGAAGTCTCGAAGGAAGTAAAAAAAAAAATACATTGCACTGAATGAAAAGAAAAATACAACATCAAAATATGTGGCAAGCAAGCAAGATGACAGAACAGGAAGCCCTAGCCCTAGTTCTCCACCACAGAAACACTGATTTAACAACAATACATGAACCAAAACAACTTTTAAGATTTCCAGAATCCAGTTAGGAAGTTACAGAACCCCAGTTGAGCAAAAAGCTCAGAACAGCTCCACTGGAACAAGTAAGAAGAGCAATTTAACTTTACTCATATGGACCCTTCCCTAAGCTGGTATAGGTCAGTGCCGGGAGAGAATGCCCCAGCCCACAACTCCAGAGGGAAAGTAAAGAGTACAGCATGCCTTCAACATTCTGGCTTTTTGGAGGGCTGCCTAACAAAATGGTGTCCGTCTCACCTCACTCAGCACTGATGGAACTGCTATAGTTCGAATGCCTGGGGACTACTAAAAACAAAGAAAAGCAGAGTACAGCTTACCGGGGATCACATGACTCAGTGCAATCAGAAGGTGCACCACTTGAGGCTTCTCCCTCAAGAGAGAAGGAGATGAGCGGAATGTACGTCCAATATTCTGGCTTTTCAGAGGGTTGCCCAAGGGACCATTATTTGTGTTACCTGAATTGGGGCACTGACAGGGAGCTGGCATGCATTGGATATCTACTGGCCACTGAAAACAAAAGAGAATGGGGTGGCTTGCTGCTGTAGAACCAGAGAATATACATTGGCACAGACACCAATGGGAGCAAGAGATTACAAGCTCCTGAAGGAGAAACTGGCAAGTCTCTCTAATTGGGAAATTGGATGCATAGGCCTACAGAAGTTGCATCCTGCCCAAAAGGTTTCAGAAACCCCAGAATCTCTAGCTAACAGAAAAGCAACTCGTTGTGACAAGAAAATCCCTATAACAGAGTAGGATAACACATTCAAAGCACTGAAAGAAAAAAACATCAACAAAGAATACTATATTCAGCAAAATTATACTTCAAAAATAAAGGAGAAATAGACTTCCCAAGATAAACAGAAGCTGAGGCAGTTCCTTGTCACTAGATCCATCCAACGTTAAAGAGAAATGAGAAGACACTATACAGAAACACAAAAGCATATGAAAGTATAAAGCTCACTGGTAAAGGTAAATATATAGACAAATACAGAACACTGAATCCTGTGACAGTGGTGTGTAAATCATTTTAATTCTGGTATCAAGTTAAAAGACAAAAGTATAAAAGTGACTATAACTATAAAAATGTGTTAATGGATGCATAATATAAAAAGGTGTAACATGTGACATCAGTAACGTAAGATGTGGTGGGGTGGGGGTAGAAGTAAAAAGTATTTGTATGTAATTGAAGTTATCAGTTTAAATAGATGATTATAATTATAATAAGTTTGATACAAGCCCCATGGTAACCACAAAGAAAATATGTATAGAAGATACACAAAAGAAAATCAGAAAGAAATCAAATCATGTCACTAAAAACAAATAAACAAATAAATCAATGAAAGGAAGGCAGGCAACCAGGGAGGAAAAGAGAGATAAGAGATACAAAATAGAAAATAATTAACAAAATGGCAATAGTAGGACCTTCCCAATCAATGATTACTTTAAATGAAAATGGATTAAATTCCCCAATCGAAAGATATAGAGTAGCTGATGGATAAAAACTCATTTCCCAACTACATGCTGTCTACAAGGGATTCAATTTATATTTAAGGGAAAACATAAGCTAAAAGAGAAAGGATGGAAAAAAATATTCCATCTAAAATGTAACCAAAATAGAGTAGAGTTGGCTATAATTATATCAGACAAAATTGACTAAGTCAAAACCTGTCGAAAAAAGGCAAAGAAAGCTTTTACATAATAATAAAAGGGTTGATTCACCAGGTCATAACAATTATAAATATAAAGCATTCAACATCAGAGGACTCAGATATATGAAGCAAACACTGCCAAACTGAAGGGAGATATAAGTGGCAACACAATAATAATAGGGGATTTTGACACTTCACTTTCAGTAAGGTATAAAACATTTAGACAGATTAACAAGGATACAAAAGATGTGAGCAACACTACAGATCAAATGAGTCTAAGAGAAATAAATAAAACATTCCACCCAACAGCGACAGAATACATTCTTCCCAAGGGCACACAGAACATTCTCTAGGGGAAACCATATGTTAAATCACAAAACAATTCTTAACAAATTTTAAAAGACTGAGGTCACACCAACTATATTTTCCTGACACAGTGGAATGAAACTAGAACTTAATGGCAGAAGAAAACCTGGAAAATTCACAAATATATGGAAATTAAATAAAAACACTCTTGAATAACCAATTAGTCAGAGAAGCCGAAAGGAAATTTAGTAAATATCTTGAGACAAATGAAAATGAAAGCACAACATGCCAAAACTTATAGAAATGAAGCAACAGCTATACTAGGAGGAAAGTTCATAGTGATTGATAAATGGTTACATTTAAAAAAAAAAAAGAGAGAGAGAGCTCAAAAGCCACGGGTCTCCAGACGATAGTCGGTTTGACCTGGGAAAAGCAGCGGCTGATGCACTGGGCAGGGATGGGCAGCCTGGCAACACAGCTCATGCCAGGAGGAGGAGGGGTGTGCATCATCCATGAGCTGGCAGCACAGCCCGACCCCTGTTTCAAGAACATTTGATATACCTCAGCGAGCACTGAGGTGCCTTTGCACCAGCTCATCGACCTGCGGTTTCCTCAGCCATGGCACATCCAGTACTGTGTCTTCTACACGCCACACGAATGGGTGCATGCAGATGGCCGTGAAGCACCTGCACATTCACACCCTGCTGGTGGACAGTGAAAGAAATGATGTCTTACACTGAAATTTTACACAAAGCTAGATTTTGTTACACTCTTCCAATTTCGTGAATTTGCAATGAGCCTGAATTTTGGGGAATATATGCCAAATGGATCATTAAATAAACTCCTATATAGGAAAACTGAATATCCTGATGTTGCCTTCCATTGAGATTCTGCATGCTTCATGAAATTGCACTGGGTATAAATTATCTGCACAATATGACTTCTCCTCTACTTCATCATGACTTGAAGACTCAAAATATCTTATTGGATAATGAATTTCATGTTAAGATTGCAGATTTTGGTTTATCAAAATGGCACATGATGTCCCTGTCGAAATCATGAAGTTGTAAATCTCCACCAGAAGGAGGGACAATTATCTATATGCCATCTGAAAACTATGAATGTTGACAAATATCAAGAGTCAGTGTTAAGCATGGTATATATAGCTATGCAGTTATCGCATAGGAAGTCTCATCCAGAAAACAGCCTTTTGAGGAAGTCACCAATCTTTTGCAGATTATGTACAGTGTGTCACAAGGACATCGACATGACATTAGTGAAGAAAGATTGTCATTTGATATACCTCAGTGAGCACTGATCTCTCTCACAGAAGGCAGATGGACACAAAATCTAGATAAAAAGCTGTCCTTCTTAAAACGTTTAATAAAACTTGAACCAGTCCCGAGAACACTTGAAGAGATAACTTTACTTGATGTTATACAACTAAAGAAAACAAAGTTACAGAGCACTTCAAGCACTATTTATATATGTGACAAGAAGAAAACAGAGCAATCTCTGAATGTGTCTCTAAATCATGGTCCACAGAAGGAATTATGTGGATCCTCTCAGCTCCAAAAAAGTAGTGGTTCTCCTGGAACCTCAAGGTCCCTGTCAGCTCCTCAAGACAATGATTTTTTTTTATCCAGAAAACTCAGGACTTCTCTATGCTGCACCACCATCCAGTAAATCACAGTTGGGATGGCAACGTGTCTGGCTCAGAGGATGAGATTCTGTGACCACTAGATGGGCCCATGCTCTTCGGCAATAAAAAATCCACTCTTGGCTGAGGAAAATTCAGAGTGATCACAGCCTGGTGTGGCCCAACAGTGGATCCAGAGTAAAAGGACATTGTGAGCTAGATGACAGAAGCCTGCCTTAACCAGTTGCTAGATGCCCTTCTGTCCAGGGACTTGATCATAAAGGAGGCTATGGATTTATTAACACCAAACCCACAAGGACCGCAAAAATCAGACAATTACTGGACACCACTGACATTCAAGGAGAAGAATTTGTCAAATTCATAGTACAAAAGTTAAAAGACAACAAGCAAATGGGTCTTCAGCCTTACCCAGAAATACTGACAGTTTTTGAATCATTATCTTTAAATTTCTTTAAAGATACCTATAAAAGCTTATAGGTAACACTTTTTAAAGAAGAAAAATCGGTTTATTAAAAGGTATTTTATATTTCTGTGGCCTTGATCATATATTTTTAATAAAATCCATTAAGTATTAGAAGCTTTAATGAAGTCTCTTCTTCAGGTAAACATTAGTCTCCCTCCATGAAATTACAGTATTTTTTAGAATTAATATAGTTGAAAGTTTGCATTTTGCTACATAGTTCAATTTTTTTTTGTCTCTTTGGTTAATTGAAATTATTTTTAAATGTAATAATTATATGCTTCTTGTACATAGCAATGTCTTCAGGTGTCATGCATTTCTCCTGGAAGCCATTTTCACTTTCACTTACTTTGCGGATTATTTATTACTTGTCTAAAATGTGGTTTGGCTTTTGAATTTGGCTTTTGAACTCTTTATACTTAAATCAGAGATAGTACGGCATTCTTTCTCCACAGTCCAGGTTTACATCCTCTCCGAAAGGTTGTTCATTAAACTCTGTTATTCAGAAAAAAAGAAGAAAGCTCTAAAATAAATAATCTAACATCGTACCTCAAGGAACTAGAAAAAGGAGAACAAACCAGGTCCAAAGTTAGAAGAAGGAATGAAATAATTAAGATTAAAGCAGAAACAAACAAAATACAGAACAGAAAAACAATAGAAAAAATTAATAATAAAAGTTGTTGCTTTTTAAAATACCAACAAAATCAACAAAGCTTTAGCTATATTAACTAAAAGAAGAGAATATTCCAATAAATAAAATCATAAATTAAAGGAGATATCATAACTGATGCCACAGAAATTAAAAGAATTATGAAAGACTACTATGAACAATTATATAACCTATGGACAATTATATAACAATTATATAAACTATGAACAATTACATAGCCAACAAATTAGATAACCTAGAAGAAATAAACTCCTAGGAATACACAACTTACCAAGACTGAATCATAAAGGATCAGAAAATCTGAACAGAACTATAACTACTAAGGAGACTGAATCAGTATCAAAAACCTCCCAAAAAAGAAAAGCTCAGAACCAGATAGATTCATTTGTAAATTCTATCAAACATTTAAAGAATTAACTTCTTTTAAAGAATTAACTTTAAATCCATTCTTTAAGTTAATACTTAATTTAAAGAATTAACCTTATTCTTTTTTAAAAAGTTTTGAAAGCAAATCCTTCTCAAACTCCTCCAAAACACTGAAAGGGAGGAAACAATTTTAAACTCATTTTGTGAGGCCATCACTATCCTGATATCAAAGCCAGAAGAAGACACTATAAGAAAAGAAAACTATAGGCAAATATCCCTGATGTATACAGATGTAAAAATCTTTAACAAAATACTAGCAAATCAAATTCAACAGCACATTAAAATTATCATACACCATGACCAAGTGAGATTTATCCCTGAGATGCAATGACGATTCTACATATGCACATCAATGTGATACACTACATTAACAGAATGAAGGCAGAGAATCACATAATCATCTCAATAGATGCAGAAAAAGCATTTGACAAAGTTTAACACTTTTTCATGTTGAAAAGTTGAGTATTCTAAGTTCAACAAATTAAGCATAAAAGGAAATTACCTCAACATAATAAAAGCAATATATAAAAATGTACACAGATAACATCATACTCAATGGTGAAAAATGGAAAGATTTCCTCTAAGATCAGGAACAAGACAAGGATTCCCACTCTCTCCACTTCAGTTCCACATAGCAGGGGTGTCCTACCCAGAACAATTATGCAAGAAAAAGAAATAAAAGGTATTCAAATCAGAAAGTAAGAAGTAAAATCATCTCTGTATATGACATGACCTTATATGTAGAAAAACCCTAAAATTCCATAAAAATTTTCAGAAATATTAAATGCATTCAGCATATACTCTAAATAGTAAGTCTTTACAGGATACAAAATTAACATACAAATATTGTTTATGTTTCTATATACTAACAACACACTCTCTGAAAAGGAAATTTAGAAAACAATTCCATTTAAAATAGCATCAAAAAAGAATAAAATATTTAGGAATAAATTTAACCAAGGAGGCAAATGACTTGTACACTGAAAATTACAAAACATTGATGAAAGGAATTTAAAGGCACAAATAAATGGAGAGATTATGTGTTCATGGACTGGAAGACAATATTGTTCAAATGTGCACACTTTCCAAATAAATCCATACCTTCAATGTGATTCCTATTAAATTTTCAATGGATTTCTTTACAGAAATAGAAAAAAAAAAAACAATCCTAAAATTCATATGGAACTATAAAGGAACCCAAATAGCCAAAAGAATCTTGAGAAAGAAGAACAAAGCTAGAGACCTCACACTTTCTAATTTCAAAATATATTACAAAGTTACAGTAATCAAAACAGTATAGTACTGGCATATAGAGAGACCTGTAGATCAGTGGAATAGAATGGAGTACCCAGAAATAAACCCAAATATATACAGTCACAACAAGGATGCCAGGAGTACACAATGGAGAAGGGATAGTGTCTTCAACAAATAGTATTGGGCAAACTGGATATTTACATGCAAAAGAATGAAATTAAATCTTTATCTTATGCTACACATAAAAATCAACTAAAAATTAAAGACTTTAACATAAGACCTAAAAGTATATGCCTAGATGAAATCATAGGAGAAAAGCTTCGCATAGGCCTTAGCACTGACTTTTTGGATATGATACCAAAAGAGCAGGCAATTAATGAAAAAACAGACAAGAAGGACTACATCCAATTAAGAACTTATACACACCAAAGGAAGCAACAGAATCAAAAGGTAACCTATGGGACAGAAGAAAATTGGTAAACTATATGTCTGATAAGGGGTTAACACCCAAAATATATAAGGAACTGCTACAACTCAATAACAAAAAACCAAATAACTTTTAAAATAGGCAAAGAATTTGAATAGACATTTTTTCCAAAAGAAGACATGCAAATGGCAACAGATATATGAAAATATGTTCAACATCGCTAATCATCAGGGGAATGTAAATCAAAACCACAAGGAGGTATCATCTCACACTTGTTAGTATGGCCATTATAAAAAAAAATAGAAAATAACAAGTGTTGATGAGGATGTGGAGAAACTGGAAGTCTTGAGCACTGCTGGTGGGAATGAACTAATGGTGCAGCCACTATGGAAAACAGTATGGCAATTTTTAAAAAATTAAAAATAGAACTACCATATGATCCAGCAATTCCACTTCTGGGTATTTATCCAAAAGAATTGAAATTGAGATCTTGAAGAGATATTTGCACTCCAATGTTCATTGCAGCATTATTCACAATAGCCAACAGGTCGAAATAACCTGTGTACTAGCAGATAAATGGATGAAGAAAGTGTGGCATATACGTACAATAGAATATCAGTCTGCCACATAAAAAGGAAACCCTGTCATATGCTACAACATGGATGAACCTTAAGGACATAAGGCTAAGTGAAATAAACCAGTCAGAGAAGATCAAATATTGTATCATTCCACTTACACAAGATAGCTAAAGTAGTCAAACTCATAGAAACGGAAAGTGGAATGGTGGTTGCCAAAAGCTAGGGGGAGGAAAAATGGGGACTTGTTCAATGGGTATAGGGTTTCAATCATGCAAGATCAAAAAGTTCTAGAGATTTGCTGTACAACATATGCCTATAGTTAACGATACTGTAATGTACAGTTAAAATTTTATTGAGAGTAGATCTCATATTATGTATCTTTACCATAAAAAAAAAAAAATGTGGCATGCAGCTAAACCACCATTGAGTGGGAAATTTATAGCACTAAATGCTTACTTTAGAAAAGAAGAAAAGTATCAAATTAAAAAACAAAAAAACAAAAAAAAACCCTACCTTAAGAAACTAGAAAAAGAAAAGCAAAATAAACCCAAAGCAAGCAGAAGGAAGGAAATAATAAAGATAAGAGCAGAAATCAATGAGATGAAAACTGAGAAACAATAGAGAAAATCAATGAAATACAGAGCTGGGTCTTTGAAAATATCAACAAAACAGACAAAACTCTAGCAAGACTGACAAAAAAAGAGAGAAGACACAAATTATTAATATAAGAACGAGACAGGAGATATCTCTAGAGACTCTGCAGACACCAAAAGGATAATAAAGGAATACTACAAACAAATCTACACCTAAATTTTACAATTTAGATAAATTGGACCAATTCCTTGAAAAACACAAACACAAATTCGCCCAATGTGAAATAGATAATTTGAGTAGTTCTATAACTACTAAGGAAATTTAATCTGTACTTTAAAAACTTCCAAAAAAAAAAAAAAAAAAAATCTCCAGGCCCAGATGGTTATACTGGCGAATTCTACCAACCACTTAAAGGAGAATCAATAACATTATGTAATCTCTTCAAGAAAATAAAAGAAGAGAGATTACTTCCCAATTCTTATTATAAGGCCAATATTTCGCTGATACCAAAATCAGAAAAGACAGTACCAAAAAATTAAATAACAAGCCAATATCATTCATAAATACATAAAAATCCTTAACAACATATTAACATTGCAACATTAGAACTCAGCAATATATAAACAAATTTATACACTATGACCACATGGATTTATTCCAGATATACAAGACTGGTTCAATGCTTGAAAATCAATCAGGGCAATCCAAAATATTAACAGACCAAGAAAAATCTCATGGTCACATTAATCAACACAGAAAAAGCTGTTTGACAAAATTCGCCACTCATTCATGATGAGTCTTCAAGAAATAGGAATTGAAGGGGCAATTGCTTCAACTTTAAAAAGAATATCTACCCCCAAAAAATGACAACAGTTAACATCACACTTAATGCTGAAAGACTGCTTCTCTCCTAAGACTAGAAACAAGACAAGGGTTCAGCTCTCACCATTACTATTCAACATAATACTAGAAGTCCTAGCCAGAACAATAAGGGAAGAAAAAGAAATAAAAAGCATATAGAGTAATAAGGAAGGAATACCACTGTCCCTATTTGCAGATGGTCTACAAAGAAAATTCCAAGAAATCAATCAGAACTTCCTAGAACTTAATCAGTAAATTTAGCAACATTTCAGGGCGCAAGATCATCATACAAAACTCAAAAATCAATTGTATTACTATATATTAGCAATGAACACATGGAAATCTAAATTTAAAATAAAATACCATTCACAGTCACTCAAAAATTGAAATTCTAACAAAACGAGTACATGACTTGAATGCTGAAAACTACACAACACTGAAAATGATGAAATGCTATTAGAAAAAATAAAAGAAGTTCTAAATAAACAGAGAGATACCCTGTTCATGGATTGGAAGACTCAACATAATAAAGATGTCAGTTCTCCCTAAACTGATATACAGTTCTAATACAACTCCTATCAACATTCCAGCGATTTTTTTTAGATATAGGCAAGCTTATTCTAAATGTATAGGGAAAGGCAAAGAAACAAACAATATTAAAAAAATAATAATAAAGTACGAGGAATCATTCTACCTGATTGTTAAACTTATTGTAGAGCTATAGTAATCATGATTGTGGTGTGGCAGAGGGACAAACACAAAGATGAATCAAAACAGAGAACCGAGAAATAGGCCTATGCAAGTACAGCATACTCGTTTTTTTATTACAGTACAAAAACAATTCAATGAAGTTGAAGCAATTATATATCCATAGTTAACAAATTAACCTCAACCTAAACCTCACACTATATACAAAAATTACTCCAAAATGGACCATGGACCTGAATGTAAAATGTAACTTTAAAATTTTGAGAAGAAAATATCAGAGAAAATCTTTGAGAGCTAGATTTTGGTGAAGATTTGTTAGACATAACAAAAGCACAATCCATAAAAGAAAAAAAAATCAATGAATTGGACATCATCAAAATTAAACATTCTTGTTCTGTGAAAAATCCTATTAATAAAATAAACAGACAAGTCATAGACTGGTACATAATATTTGCAAACTACATATATGACAAAGAACTTGTATCTAGAATAAAGAATTCTCAAAATTCAACAATAAAATAAAGCAATCAGAAAATGGGCTAAGGACACGAAGAGACATTTCACTGAAGAAGATAGAGGAATGGCAAATAAACACATGAAAAGATGGTGACCGTCATTAGCCATTAGAGAAATAAAAATAAAATTATAATAAGCTATCGCTACACACCTATCAGAATGGCTAAAATAAAAATCAATGACAATGACAATGCTGGCAAGGATGCAGAGAAACTGGATCTTTCATACATTGCCAGTAGAAATGTAAAATGGTACGGCCAGTCTAGAAAAATAATCTGTCAGCATCTATAAAAACTAAACATACATTTACCATATGATCCAGCAATTCCTTTCCTGGACATTTATCTCAGAGAAATGAAAATTTACAGATATACAAAACACCTATACTCAAATGTTCTTAATAGTTTTAGTTGTAATAGCCCCAAACTGGAAATAACCAAAATGCCCCTCAATAGGTGAATGGTTAAATAAATTGTAGTATACCCACAGCATGGAACACTTTACAGCAATTTAAAAAAAGTCTACTGATATACATATCAACTTAGATGAATCTCAAGGTCATTATGCTAAGTGATGAAAAATTAGAGAATGCCATGTATCTTATGATTCCTTTAATTTAAAATTCTCAAAATGCAAAATTATAAAGAAGCAGAACAAATTAGTATTTGTCAAGGGTTATAGATGGTGGGGTAAGTGGTGGGTGTGACTATAAAATAGTTCTAGTGATGAACTATTTCTCTATCTTGATTGTGATGATGATTACATAAATCTATACATGTGATAAAATAACATAGAGGTGTTCACACATAATTCCAATGACAATTTCCTGGTTTTCATATCATATTATAATTAAGTGAAATGTAATGATTGGGGTAAATCAGATGAAGAGTATATGGAGCCTTTCTGTACTATTTTTGCAACTTCTTGTGAGTCTTTTATCATTCATAATAAAAAATTAAAAACCACTTATAAAGCAAATAGCTCAAAAACAAGAGCATGGAAGTTAAAACCTAAGGAGTAAGTAAATAACATGTTTTATTATAATAGCCTATAACAATGTCAGTTTTATGCAGAGATAGCTTTTAAATGAGGAAGGTTTATATAAGCCAGTGATATACAATACCAAGGACATTTATCTGTAGGATAAAAACATGCTTAAAAAAATATTAGAGTCACTGATTAAAACATCTCATGTTAAACTGGGCAACTGGCAATTGTGAAGTGCTTGCAAAAAGCCACATAAACAAATTACATCTGCAAACAATGAAAAATCAATTGCAAAGGGTCTTTGGGCTGGTTGTTCAAACTTTATCTAGTAATTGGTGGGAATAGAAAAGTTTCATTCTGGATAACCCAGAACCTGTTCCTGTGACTGCCATACAATTAATTGATTTGCATACACCCTGTGTGGGATGTCCTCAAGTTTGTTTCACTGTAGAATATATTCATTTCCAGTTGTGCTATGGAAAGAATATTTGCATTGGGTAAAATATTTAGTTATAATTAGAAAGGAGCAAATGGGGGGAAATTGCCTTTCTCTGCATGTCCAAAATGATAACCACTAGCCATATGAAGCTATTTAAATTTAAAATGATTAAAATTAAATACAATGAAAAATTTAGTTCCTAGACACATTTCAGGTGCTCAGTGTGTCTAGCAGCTACCATTTTAGAACAGTATAGATATAGAACTTTTCCATCATCACACAAATTCTATTGGACAGCATTGTTCTAGAACATGGAAAACATGTCATTTCCCCACAATCATAGTAGAGTTACAGCCGAAAGAGCTCTTACAGGAATTAGTATTGCATTATCTGAGGTTTGTGTTTACACATAATTTTGTCAACAATATTGAACAGTATGTTACAGTAGTTAGATGCTAGGGCTTTGGAGTAAAATAGTCCTGCATTTCCATTTTAGCTCTAACTTTTACTAAATTGTGTGACGTTAGGCATGTTACTTCACTTCTCTGTACCCTGTATTCTCATTTTTAAAAAGGTGGCGACTGGGAGATAATAGTATCTACCTCGTAGGGTTATTATGAAAGATTAAATGAGATAAGCCCAATATCTGACACATGCGATCTATAATATTTATAGATTAATTCTTGGAATTACTCTTTAAGTCTAGAAGGTTAACTTCGCTTGTTCTATGACCTAGAATCTAGGTGACCAGTAGAAAAGGCAATAGGGAACATTCAAACTTCTGAGCAAAGGAGTCAGTCCCTAACAGGGCTGCCCTTTGACTCTCCAAAGATAAACAGCAACCATGCTGTTCCTCCATAACTTGGGGCCAGAGACAAAAGAGATGTGACCTTCTACCTTAGCGATCTATTTGTCTTGCAGCTTTCAAAAAGCCAAGGGGTACCTCACCCTTGGCCTTAAGGGACTCAGAATTCAAAGTTAACTGCCGTGTCATAACAAATAAAATAAAAGCACAATACACTGTGTATAAAAGAAGGTTACCCAAACAAGTCACTCAGTAGGAGAGGGACCTGTAGTTGTCTTTCCAGCTGTTTCTAGCAATCAAATCCAATTCCTTGATATAATATTATGGTGAAATGTTACTATAGCCAATCCTTTGTGAATACCACACAACAAGCCTGTTGCACCTCTGTAATCAACTGGATAAATATTTATTAAACATCTATTACATATAGGACACATTTGTTCTACACTAATCATCAGCGAACTGCATCTAGCAAGCTGAATTAAGTACACTTTTTGTTTTTTAAATGATAAGCAAGGTAGGAATGACTTTCACATTTTGAAACTTGGAAGAGTTGCCCTCAACCACTGTTATCAAACACTGAATGGCTCTGGAAATTAGCTTTTGCTACAGACTTGACAATGTTTCTTAATTAATTCAACCTAAAATTACAAGGCAAAACAGCACTTATATGTGAAATTTATACTGTAGGAAAGTCATTTCAACAACTAACATTGTCTGAATCACAAGTGAAGACATGCTTTATACACTTCCCACGTTGTCATAAGTCAAAGCAACAAATTCACAATTAGGTATCACTTCGCATTCACTAGAATGAATATAATAAAAAAGACAGATGTTAACAAGTGTTAATAGAGATGTGGAGAAATTCAAACCCTCATACATTGCTGGGGAAATGCTACAGTTTATTTTGGTAAGAACTCTGGCAATTCTTCACAAAGATAAATATAGAGCGACAATGTGGCCCAGCAATTCCGCTCCTAGATATGTACCAAGAGAAATGAAACATGTCTGCACAGAAACTTGTACATGAATGTTTACAGCAGCATTATTCATAATAAATAAAAGTAGAAACCACCCAAATGCCCATCAACTGATGAATGGATAAATAAAATGGAGGTATAGCCATAGAATGGAAAAGCATTCAGCCATAAAAAGGAACGAAGTACTGATACATATTAAAATTTGGATAAACTTCAAAAATAATATGTTAAGTGAAAGAAGCCACACACAAAACACCACATATTGTATCATTCTATTTACATGAAAGCCCAGGAAATGAAAATCCAGAGAGACAGAAAATAGACTGGTGGTTGCCTAGGGCTGGGAGTGGAAATGGGGAGTGACTGAAAATGGGCATGAGGTTTCATTTTAGAGTGATGGAAATGTTTTAAATAAGACTGTGGTGATAGTAACACAATTATAAAATATACTAATAATCATTAAATTGCACACTTGTAAAAAGTGTACAACACTAAAAGTATGGTCCATAAAAGAAAGAAATGATAAATTGGACCCTATCAAAATGAAAACCTTTCTCACTTCAAAAGACACCATTAAGAAAATGAAAAGACCGGCAACAGACTGGGAGAAAATATCCACATATCATGTATCTGACAGAGACTTGGATATAGAATACATAAATAATTCTTACAACTCAATAAAAAGAGAATAAAGAATAACTCAACTTAAAAATAGAAAAACGTATATGTACAGATACTGCACTGAATAAGATAGATGAATGGGTAATAAGTACACAAATAGATGCTCATGATCATTAGTCATTAAGGAAATACAAATTATAACTACAATGAGATATCATTTCACACATATTTAGAATGGCTATAATAAAAAGACAGATGATAACAAAAGTTGGTGAGGATGTAGAAAACCAGACACCCTCATACATTGCTGGTAGTAATGCAAAATAGTGCTGATACTTTGGAAAACAGTTTTGCAGTTTCTTTAAAAGTTAAACGTATATTTGCCATATGATTCAGTAATTCTAGCATGAGGCATATATCAAAGAGAAATGAAAACATATGTCCACATGAAGACCTGCACACGAATGTTCTTAGCAGCATTATTCACAATAGCCAAACTAGTGAGTAGACAGACAAAACATTATATCCATAAAATGGAATACTATTTGGCAATAAAAAGTAATGAAGTACTAATACATCCTACAATATGGATGAATCTCAAAAATACTACACTAAGTAAAAGAAGCCAGGCATAAAAGACCACATGTTGTCTAATTTCATTTAGGTAAAATGTCCAGAATAGGTAAATTTGTAGACAGAAAATAGATTAGTGGTTACCTGGGGCTGGGAGTGAGAACGAGATTAACTATAAATGAGCATGAGGGATCTTAGTGAGGGAGTGAAAATGTTCTAAAACTGATTATGTTGAAGGTTGAACCACTCAGTAAAGTTACTAAAAATAATTTAATTAAACACTCCAAATGGGTGAATTTTATAATATGTAAAATATATCTAAATAAAGCTGTAAAATAGGAAAAGAACAGTAGGGGAAACTGGGTGATGGGTACACAGGAACTCTGCACTAGCTTTGCAACTTTTCTACAAATCTAAAACTATTTTGAGATAAAAATGTATTTAAATAAAAATTAACAAGAATATGTTTGTAGATTGATATCAGTATTTGGCAGTCCCTATCTATGTGAAAGACATTTAAAAAGATGAAACAGGTACAATATCATTACAGATCAGCGTTAACAGATGAACATTTGGAACAATATGATGATAGGGAACACTGTGAGCCCCAATTAAATAAAATGTTAGCCCCTCCAAAAAAGAATTCTATTATTCACACTAATACCCCTGTATTACAAAAAGTACTCTATTATTATATTTTGAATTTCATCAATAAACACTTGTTGAAATTTGTTTTCCCTCTTGTTGCATAAGTATCTATAAATTATCCTGAATTTTGCTTTTTGGCCCACAAGCCTAAAATTTTTACTAACTGGCTGTTTACAGAAAGTTTTCCAAGCCCTGTTCTACACCATAACAAGATAAATATAACATAATCAGTCTCTTTCTTGAATGTATTCTCATCATCACCTAGTTTTGGCATACTGCTCTTCTGGATATGCCCTATAAAGGATAAGCTTTGTATCTCTTTTGCTGTGGCACTATTTTGGATTTCCATAAATAGAAACACTGTTAGCTTAATAATTCTAGCACAGCCTCGATGCCATCGTTATTATCACGATATTAAAGGATCAATACTATACCACAGTATCAACATGACACTCATCAAGTTGTGATGTCACCAGGCCATGGACTCACCGAGGTCTCTTAGGTATCA
Source organism: Pteropus medius (assembly GCF_902729225.1). Taxonomy (NCBI): domain Eukaryota; kingdom Metazoa; phylum Chordata; class Mammalia; order Chiroptera; family Pteropodidae; genus Pteropus; species Pteropus medius. The sequence goes on from NW_024348527.1 coordinate 1,291,132, forward strand.
AGTGGTTCCTATGGCATCACACTATGCCTTTGGCATCACCCTGGCACATCACCTTACTATAGTGTCATATGCTATTACTGCTGTGACAAAATTCTGTCTTGATTCCTCTCTGCCGAGATGTCGGAATAATTAACCCCTACGTCTTTTCACTCCTGTGGCGGCGGCGGGGGGGGCGGGGGTAACCACAGCCACCAGTACGAGCTCAGGAGGTAGTACTCAGTTCCTTCTGTTGTCCCTTCCGCCTGCGACTGCAGGTCAGGGCCCTCATGGGACAAGATCTTTAGGCACCTCTAACTCTCTTGCCATGACTCCGCACCCATTTCGCGTGGCCGACTCAATACCCCACAGCGACCATCCACCCCAGTTCCACACGAAGCCGCTCCCAGTACCTGACTCCATTCTCCAGCTGTCATCCTGGGCCAATTCCATCGGCCACTTGACTACGGTGGCCGAGAGGGTCCCTGGGACTTGTAGTTTCGCGCTGCTATAGGCCGAGTCGGTGAAAGCAGCAAAGGCGCCTCCTGGCCGGGAACTAAGCTCGAACTGCAACTCCCAGAGGCGCCCTGCAAAGGAACGAGGAAAGTCGATGATTGGTGGAGTTCTATCGGCATTTTTGATTGGCAGTCGGAGCCGGGAACGCGAGGCGGTCCATGGTCTTACTTCACCGAGAGCCTGGGAAAGCGAAATGGAGGGGTGTGTGTCTAACCTTACGGTCTGCAATCTGGCCTACAGCGGGAATCTGGAGGAATTGAAGGAGAAGATCTTGGCCGATAAATCTTTGGCTACTAGAACTGACCAGGTAAAGCAGCGCTGGGGCCTCTGCAGGCGGCGGCGGTGACGTAGCCCAACCTGGCTACCTCGCGCGGCCCAGGCTGAGGCCGGTTCTCTGAGGGCCAGATCCCCGCCCTCGCCGCCCCATCCTCGTCCTGGGTCATCTCAGGACTCCGAACCGGGCGGCTGGAGCTAGCCTGGCAAACTTCAGTTCTTTTTTTTTTTTGGCCTAGTACTTAGATCGCTGAATTTTGGATATTTGTAGGACGTGTATTGCGTTTCTCAGAAATGCCCAATCTTTGAGATACCAATGAGGGGGAAAGCTTTTTAGTTTTTTTTTTTTAAAGGTGTCTTTACTTTTACAAATGATTTGATTCAATGAAAGACATTGAATCAAATGTGCCAGGCAGTTTGCCAGGAGTTGGGGACAGTCGAGTGGAAGAAGCAAACATTAACAAAGTAATCCCAAATCGCATGTCCAATTACAAATTGTGCTAAAAACTCAGGAGAAAAGTTTACTTGATGCTTTCAGGACATATAATGGGAGGACCTGCTTTAATCTCCCTTAAAAAAGCCAAATGTTGTAATTGAAAAGGCTTCGCAAGGGAGGTTAGACCTTGAAGGATGAGTGTGATTTCCTTGAAGAGTGAATGGGCATTCTAGGCAGAGGCGGAACAAAGGCAAATGGACTTTGGGAAGTGTTTCTGCCCTCCTGCTCAAAGGACCCTCATGCTTTCACCCTGAGTTTCTAGAAAGATTCACGGTGCCCTCACTAAGTCAGCAAGAATTTATAGATTGCCTCCTATTTGACAGGCACTGCGCTAAGCACTAGTGAGACAGTGTCACATACTTAGAAATCTCTATTTTGCGTCTTTGGGAAAAGAGTTAGATGGCAGGAGACTTTTTTTCTGGAACTTTCTTTTATTGCGCAACCTGCAAATGGCTTTATCGTTGCCTAGTTTTTCTTCATTATGGTCTGGCACTTTTTAATATTTTAATTTAGTAATATTAAATTAAAATTAAATAATACTTCTAACCATTCTTCATCAAGTCAATGGAAGAAAAAGGGGGAAGCTATTCAAGATCAAGAAACTTAGAAGCATAACCAAATGCAATTTATAGACCTTATATGGATCCTAATTGAAACAAGCCAACTGCAAAAAGACATTTGGGGGACAGTTGGGGAAATCTGAACACAGACTGGTTATCAGATGTTATAAAGGAGTTAATGTTCATTTTTTATTATTTTTATTTGTTTGTTTTTTCTTTTTTTAGAGTTACTGTTAATTTTAATAGGGGTAAATATGGTCTCAAAGCTATGTTGGAAAGAATCCTTATTTTTTAGATATTGAAATATTTAGAGATGAAAAATCATGATATTTAGAATTTTAAAATCCAGCAAAGAAAAAATTCGACAAAGCAAATAATGGCAAAATATTTATTAAATTTAGGTGATAGGCATATGGATTTCTATTATATCTCCTCTATATGTGTTTGAAAATTTTTGTAATGAAGGTTAAAATACCAGTTTCTTTTACATATGGCTGAGAAATACAGCAGTCACTGAAAAAAGGGATTCCCTTGGAGAAATAGGACTAACCCCTAGCTTATCGTTTTCTCAATGTAACGTTGTTGCTCTCTAATTCTGTGTGTGATGTTTTTTTTTAAATGGATATATAGATAATCTCAACTAGTTTTATTAACATTTCTTCCCCATAAGATGTATTTGTTTTTTCTAGAGCATCTAGAAATTTCAGAGTCAGAAAGACAGGGATTTGTGTACCTACTTCGCCATTTACTAGCTGTGTGACCTTGGACAAGTTGCTTACCCTGAGGAGTCTGAGTTTCCTCATCTGTAATGAGGGATAATAGCCACTGTATAGGATTGTGGGAATTTAATCATATTCGTGTAAAACTCCAAGCACAGTGCCTGACATAAAAGTATCTAAATAATGCAATACTAAAGAGCCAAAGCTCTATTTCTGCCAAAGCATTGAAATTAGTTTCTTACTCTGTTGCTTTCATGGCTGTATTCTACCCAGAATTATTTATAGTCATCTGTATATTTTCCCCATGTTAGTAAAACCTTAGTCTCTCTTTTACTAGTAATAATATGGTTTAAGGTTACCTACCTGAGGATCCAGTGCTCTCCATTTCTTGTTTCCAAACTACAGGTTTGCAGCCCCCAGTATTATTTTTTTCTGCTTCCTTGCCTTAGTTCTTCTATTTCTCTTCAAGAATGTTGACCTGATTGCTTCTCTCCCGTGTAGGACAGCAGAACCGCATTGCATTGGGCATGCTCAGCCGGACATACAGAAATTGTTGAATTCTTGCTGCAGCTTGGAGTGCCAGTGAATGATAAAGATGATGTAAGTACTAGGCAGAGTTGATAAATTTCCAGTTATCTTTAGAGTCCAGACTAGTGTTTACCAAAGCCTGAGTATTAAGCTCACAAACAAAATTATAACCTTTATGGCTAAGAAGTTACAGTATGACCCTGGTGACCAAGCACAGGACTAGTGGTTGCATTACTTTAAAATATTAGTTTTGCCATTCGTACCCTGCATTTTAAGATAAACATGCAGATCAAAGCTTATTATGATGATCTCTGTGGCTAGGCTGAATGCTACCCCGAGCAGTACGATGAATAAACTGTTTCCTTAGGAAGCCTCTAAGAGACTACAGACCCTCCTTATTATGTTGGAAATATTTTGGTGAATATTGCCTGAGTAATGAGGGCCTAGATATATTTTTTTGTTATTTATCGTAATGGTATCGATTATATTAGGATAAGACTTGTAAAGAATAAGGATGAAAACTTTTTTGCAGGCAAAGATTCCTTTTCAAGGATGCTCACTGAAATGATATTTATAATAGCAAAGAGATAAAAACAATGTAAGAACAGTTGGATGCAGTAGTATATCCATATGATAAAATAATATGCAACCAATAAAGTTATTGTATTCCAAAGAATGACATAGAAAAATTCTCACAACAAAATGGTAAGTAGAAATTGTGGCAGATACAACTCGCAGAACTTTATATCCTATGATCCCAATTTGAAAACACATTAGAATTAGAATTACATATCATTATTTCTGTGTTATGGGATTATGGGTGGTTTTTCTTTTCTTTTGTATACATCTGCTTTCCAAATTTTCTGCAGTGCTTAATGAGGGGAAAAGAACGAATGCTCTCTGTAAACCCTGGATAAATGTTAGCATTAATCCTTGTGCCTTTCTCCCCTGGTTTTTGTACTGCCCACCTCTTTTACAGGCAGGTTGGTCTCCTCTTCATATTGCTGCTTCTGCTGGCCGGGATGAGATTGTAAAAGCCCTTCTGGGAAGAGGTGCTCAAGTGAATGCTGTCAATCAAAATGGCTGTACTCCCCTACATTATGCAGCTTCCAAAAACAGACATGAGGTAGGGTTTTATTCCTAGGCAACTTCTTTTGAGTTCTAAACCTATATGCAAACACAAATAGATCTCTGCATTGTTTTCTTCTCCATCTTTCCAGATCGCTGTCATGTTACTGGAAGGCGGGGCTAATCCAGATGCTAAGGACCATTACGAGGCAACAGCAATGCACCGGGCAGCAGCCAAGGGTAACTTGAAGATGATTCATATCCTTCTGTACTACAAAGCATCCACAAACATCCAAGACACTGAGGGTAACACACCTCTGTAAGTGACAAGTAGCAGTCATTTGTATTCTACCTGACATTAGCCCTCTCGCACTAATTCTTACACATCATTTCTTTTTTTTATTCTGCTAATAAATGTAATACATGTTTATAGCAAAAACATTTGAAAGTACACAAAAATATAAAGAAAAATTAAAAATGCAGTCTACGGCCATGCCACCCTGAACGTGCCCGATCTCATCTGATCTCGGAAGCTAAGCAGGGTCGGGTCTGGTTAGTACTTGGATGGGAGACCACCTAGGAAGACCAGGTGCTGTAGGCGTTAAAAAATAAATAAAAATGCTTATCATCTTGCCACTCAGAAATAACCAGTGATAACATTTTTATGTATTTCCTTCCAGCTCCCAGTTTTTTGTATGCAACTGCATATTTTACATTTTTTGGTAAAATTTGGATCATAGTATGTGTGTAGTTTTATATCTTGTTCTGTTCATCTCGTAATATATCATGAGCATTTTTCAATGTTATTAAATATATTTTGAACATTTTGGAATGGTTGTATATGATTCCATTTTATGGATGTTCCATAATTTAATCATTCCTATATTACTGTATGGTTAATTTTTTTTGCGTTTTCCACTATTATAAATAATGCTACATTGACCAACTTTGTACAAAAATTTTTGGCCAGATTCCTGATTATTCCTTAGTTTAGACTTCTAGAAGTAGAATTGCTGGGTCAATCAATACACACATTTTAGACTATTGGTATATATTGCCAAATTACTTCCAGAGGAGTTAACATCGTTGTACCCTCCCAACAGCAGTTTGCAAGTGCCTATTACCCTCTCATCAACACTGAAAATATCATTTTGTTGTATGAAAAATGATATTTTATAGTTTTAATTAACTGTATTATCAGCGAAGTTAAACATTTTTTAAGCCTATGACTAATTACATTTCTTAATTGTAACTTTTTGTGTCCCTTTTTGTTTCCTTTTGAAGAATTAATTTATTTTACTGATTTTTTAAGTACCCTTGACTTGACATAGTAAAAATATTAACCTTCAGCTATGGTAGAAGAAAATATTTCCCCAGTGTGTCTTTTCACATTGTTTGTGATATTTTAAAATAAGTTTTCAACTTCTATATATTCAAACCTGTTAATCTTCCCTCATGACTAGAAAGTCTTTCCTCACCCTGAAATTAGTTAAATATTCACCTATTATTTTATTGTAGCATGGGCTTGAGTTGAGAGTTATTGTTATTGTTTTTCATTTAACTCAGATCCATTTGGAATTGAATTATGTGTGTGGCCTGAAGCTATCCTCCACCTTGATGTTTTCTCTACTTGGCCACTTTTCTTCTTTATGGAATGGTGACTTTTTTTTAACCAGAAATTCTGTGATTCTTCTCTTTAGTCTAAAGTGAGATTCAGCCTTTTCTTATTTGACTTTAAACCAACTTTTAAAAAGTATTGTTTTCTTAACTCTTCGTTTTAAAAATCTTTTCTGTAGTTCTGTGTGACTTCATTTAGAGAGACTGGCATATTCTTGCTCTTTTCTCCATAGCAAGAAAGGCAAGGTAGCCTGGAGAAATCTAAGTAGGCAGCATAGATAGGGTTCTGGGAAGAGCTTAGGAGTTACAAACTCTATTAAATAGTACCTATATTAAGTAACTCAGAGAAGTTACTTTACCTTCCTGAGTCTTAATTTCCTCACCTATAATGTAAGGATAATAATTCCTTCCTCAGTAGATTGTTGTGAGGTTTAAATAAAATAATATGTGAAGTGTCTAATACCCTGCCTAGCAGACTAAGTGCCTAACAAGGATCCTTCCTTCCGTTACTGCTCAGCCATGTCATCATAGACAAGGACTTTAACCTCTGTCACAATTTCAACTGTAAAATGATAATAATAGCTTGCTAACTTACAAGGTGCATATAAGGATCAAATGGGATAAACTCTTTTAAACTGTTTTTTTCCAAAATGTAAACCATACAAATTCCTACTAGTATATTCTGAATTGGGGCTTTTCTAAATTCTAATCCTGAATGATTACATGTGTTTGGTGTTAATTACTTTAAATCTCAATAAAATAAAGTTATTTATTAGACTGGCATTTAGATCCCTTTTTCTGTTGCCGTAGGACCAGAGTTATGATTCACGATCTGGTATTATAAAGCTATTTCACTGAATTTTAACTTACAAACACTCTTCCCCACACAAATTGATTTTCCTTTCCTGATTAAATAACTTCCCAATATTACACGACCTAATAATATGCATTTTAGAGTACCTATCAGGAAACCCTAGCCATTACAGAGAATTGATATTGACTTATTGGTCTTTGTGGTCCTCGATTTCAGACACTTAGCCTGTGACGAGGAGAGAGTAGAAGAAGCAAAACTGCTGGTGTCCCAAGGAGCAAGTATTTACATTGAAAATAAAGAAGAAAAGACACCCCTGCAAGTGGCCAAAGGTGGTCTGAGTTTAACACTCAAGAGAATGGTGGAAGGTTAAGCAACTTGGATTTATTCTTTGTATGTTTTGTGGTTGTCCCCAGTGTCCTGGAAACTAATGTACTTATGCACAAGATATCATCTATGAATAATGAAATTTTTTTCACCTTCAAAGTCTTATAAATATTTTGAAGATTGTTCTTGCTGAGGTATTCGTTCTAAGCTCACAGTTTGCTTTCCAGGCATTGAATAACTGTTGAGATTGTTTTACTGTGTTGTATATTATTCCATATTGAATTTTGGTTAATTTGGAGTAAGTAATTCTGTGGCTGTTATGAGTCTCCAGCACCCCATCCCCCACACCTTCTGTCTCCCTCTGAGGCAGAACGACCCCAATAACATCAGGCCAGTTGTCCTGCCAAATGTTGTTAGGTGGATTCTAGAATGTTCCTTCTGTATAGTTGAAACACATCCTAACTCATTTTTCAAGTTCACCCAGAAGCCTGTACCAAATATTTCTGTTTTTTTCAACAGTACATTTATTTTTGCTATAAGGAATACTTATATATTTTAGAGGACCAAATTTTCAGTTGGAGGGCCTGCTATCCAAGTTTGTCATTCATAAACACTAAAATAATAAAAAATGATAGCCCATGTATCTTATTAATGAGCCGTTTCCCTCCATGAAATGTATTGTTTTTAAAAAGGAAGTTTTAAAGTACCTATATTAAGTCGTCCTGTATTAAAAGGAATGTCATGCTTGTTAACACGCAATGTAACAATGTATTTTGACTTGTATTTCAGAAACTGAAAACAAATTGTTGAATCTCCAAATTTTTCTTTCAAATCAGTTAAACTCCCACTTAAGCCTTAAAGTCCTTCCTTCATAAAGACATTTTTCAGTTTCTAGTAACTCTAACGTCAATAAAATTAGTGAGGCTTGACCTGCAGCTATAATCTTTAAAATAGTAATCTTCTGAATTGCTAATTAAATGTGGAGTAAAAGGAAATTAATAAGTATAAACTTGATCTCAATTTAAGGAGATATCCTAAATGATTGCTAGTCATAAAATCTAATGACCTCCAAGTGACTCTTCAAATTATTTTTTTAATTCGAATTTTATGCTGCAAATGTTGCTTAAAGTAAGTGAGCCCACAAACTTTCTTTAATTTTGGGTCAGAGACTTAATGACCAGTAGCTGAAATGAGTTTCGTCAACAAACTATGGTTTTGATATGCAAACCCTTTTTACATAAATATTTTGAGTGCTGATCTTTACAAATATTAATCAGGGAAGCAGCTTCTTAATGGAACTAAACTTTGTTTATTGAATATCAGGGATAGAATTGATAATAGGGGAAATAATTTCTTTCCAATATTTTTTAGCGTGATTAAAGTTGTCTAAGGTAATAAACTTTGTGGTGTAAAAAGAAAACTCATCCTATTTCTTTAATAAGCAATACAGATCGAACTAAACCTCCGGTAATTTGTAGGCTGTTGGCATTTTAAATCAAGTGGCTTGTTAACAATATTTAAATCACTGATTTGTATAAACTAAGGATGTTAATCGCCTCGGATATTGATCAGATTGTTACCTGTTCCCTATAAGGAAAGCTGATATAGTTGAAGCTGATACAAAATGAACTTGAGGAAGATGACTGTTTTAATTGTAAAGCTTAACTGAGAATGTAAGGTGGAAGAAATAGGTAAATGGAAGCAGCGAAAAAATTTACATTCTTAAGTATCTATTGGAGAGAACTCACAATTTCAGGGAGGTTCTATGAGATTCAAGGTAAATCTGCGTTTTACTTCATAATCTTGACTTAACTGCATGACCCCAGTGTTTTGAATTACCATACCACTATAATGAATTAATTTCATGAATTTTGCTGCTGCTTTCTGTTTCCATAGCCTGTTACACTATCAAGCCCCCAAGTCATCTGTCAGCAAGTTTGATACAGTGTGGGAGCTCTTTACTTTGGAGTGTGTGGCTCCAGCCTCACAGTTCTATTGATTACCTAAAATTGAATGTGGAAATTTGTATGTATATTTTTCGAAGAAGAGGATTCTGTAGCTTTTGTCAGATTCTCAAAGGTATCTGTGACTCCCCAAAAGGCTAAGAATCCCTGGTCAAGAATATAAAGACTACTGAATCAATTGTCAAGAGACATGGGTTCTACAATGGCATAGTTCTACCACGCTGTAACTTTTAAGAAGGCAGAAATCATCTTCATTTTACAGATGAGAAAATACCCAGAAGCTAGGGAAACAACCAACACTGAAACCTAGCTTTCCTGTACCTTGATGCATTTTCTTTTTGCCTCTACTCAAAAACAGTGGACCAAATGGAAGGTACTGTGGCATTTTGATAATAGCCTGTTAGTTGTAATACACCCCCTGCCCCCAACCCTGTGTTTTTCTTTACATTGGTGGGTTTTTGGGGTTTTTGGGGTTTTTTGTCTTTTGCTGGGGTGGTTCCTGGAACATCTATTATCATCTCTGAATTCTTCGTTTATTTTTTAAACCAAAGCTTCAAAAACAAGTGGTATTATTGAGCCTTTATTGATTGGTTAGAACCTTTTATGAGACCTGTTTTCCAGCAGAGAGACATTGCAAAATAACCTTTTATTACTAAAACTTGGGTTTGTTTCACTGAAATTAATAGTTTGGTGCAATTGAAAGCACATTACACTGGGAATCGGAGAATTTGGGGTTTAGTTTTGACTTTGTATAATCTCAGGCAGAATATTTTACCTCTCCGCTCAGGGATTCTCTGGGAATTGGCTAGGGATGTATTAGGAATGACCTAGCTTTTAAAATTACATTTAGCCCTTCCTGTCTCCCCCACCAAGAATGTAATTCTACATTATCTCCTCTTCCACCCCATCATTGTCAGGAGTGAGCCATTGTGTGTGTTATCACCCTCAGCTACGCTGAGACTAGAGCAGGTTGAGTGCCCTTGGTCTCGAAACTCCCTTCCAGCTCTTCTAGCTCTTCTTACTGAAAGCTCATCGAACATGAGTTATACATAGGCCAGTGTAAGAGCTGCAAATATTAACTTCTTAGCATACAATATTGGGGGAAAAGGTCACCTGGTACTCAAGGGCACAGGAGATATCGATATACATGGTTTCTTAGCCTTTGGTCAAAAATTACTATGGTTTAGTCCCTTTTCATCATAGATCACTGTAATTTGGAGTCTCCCCAGTGCAGCACAGGGAAGGGAAGTCCAGTCTTCCCTTCAGTCAACACACTACTGTTGTAAACATGCAAGAATTTGTCATAGTTAGCAAAGCCAACTCTGCTCACCATTGTATTGCCAGCCATAGTACCTGGTTTATAGTAGCCATTCAATAAATGGGTGGCTGAATAAACAGATGAATTTGGGGAAAATAAGGACCTATAGCCAAAAACTGTTCTGTTGAATTTGGCATCGCCTAGTTGCTAAATGCAAAAACAAATTAGGGAAAACATGGCAGAGTGAGAGATGTCCCCAGATCTCTCCCCTTGAAACAACAATAAGCTGAATATCTAAAACTGAACAAAATACACCCAAACTGCACACCAGCACGTCTGAGCATGGGATCTGTGCATAAGACCTACCACAGGTCAGAACCCCTGGTGTCAGGGAGTGGACTGGGACAAATAAAGAGCTGCCTCTGGCAGTCTCTGGAACTACTTGCAAGAGGAGGGGGAGAAGTGAAGGTGCAGCGACTTCCCTCATCAGCCTGTATGGAAGTGTCAGGACTTTTCTACTCAGCCCGCAGCAGGGCTCAGTCATCAGGGCAAAAAAGTCTCAGAGAAGTGACACTGGACAGCAGAGAAACAACAGTTGATTTTTACTGTCCTGGTTGCAAAACCGAGGTTGAGCCACAGCCGCAAATCCCCAACCCAGAGGGCCCCTCCCCCGCATACCCTCTGAGACCTATCACCAGGGGAATCTGAGCAAACGCTACCAAAACTTGCTAACAATACTGACAGGGACTGAAACAGAGTAGCGAGTGTGATTAAAATCTGCAAGAAAATAATAAAAGACGTTAGGCACTGTATAGAGCAGGATACAAAAGGCTTAGATGCCACCTACTTGAAACCAAAGGAAAAGCTCCTTTGCAGCAGGCCAACGAGAGACTTTTATATAATAAATCTTCCTTCTGGATAAACAACATAATACACTTCCATTGATGCCCGGGCAGAGAAATAGTCCATTAAACACCATGAACAACCAAGGTGACAAGGCACCTCAGAAAGAAAGAGAAAAATCTCCAGAAAATAAGCTTATAGACATAGAAATATGCAACTTAGTGACAGAGAATTCAGGATGGTACTTCTGAAAAAACTGAAAAAACTTCTGAAATCAACATTTCAGAAATTTCAAAAAAAAAAAAAACAGCTACATGAGCAGAGCAAGGAGATTGAAACCCACAAAAAGAACCAAATAGAACTTCTGGAGATAAAAAAAAATTCAAAAGTTGAAAAATGAAATAGCAAGCTTAGGAAATAGAGTCAACCAAATGGAGGAAGAGATCAGTGATATCGAAGACAGAAATCTAGAAATAAATCAGAAGGGAGGAGAGAGAAACAGAAGAATGAAAAATAATGAAAGAGAAATCCAAGAACTAGCCGATACCATCAGGAGAGGAAACATAAGAATAATAGGCGAGGAAAAGGAACAGGGACTAGAAAGCATTTTCAGACAAATAGTGGATGAGAATTTCCCAAATCTAAGGAATGAACTGGAACTTAAAATTCAAGAAGTCAACAGAACACCCAATTATCTCAACCCAAAAGGCCTTCACCAAGACACATTGTATTAAAGTTATCAAAAATTAATGACAAAGAGAATTCTCGGGGCAACCGGGGAGAAGAAAACAGTAACATACAAAGGAAAACTCATTAGATTATTATTGGACTTTTCAGCACAGACCTTACAAGCCAGAAAGGAATGGAGTTAAATATTTAAAGTATTAAATAAAGGAACTACCAGCCTAGAATAATGTATCCAGCTAAGTTCTCCTTTAGATATGAAGGAGAAATTAAGACCTTTTCAGACATACAAAAATTGGAATTCTCCACTACAAGGCCTGAACTACAGGAAATTCTGAAAGGGGTCAGCTCACCTAAAACAAAATAACAACAACAAAAAATACATATTTAGGAGTAAAGTGACTATCAAGCAAATAGAAGCAGAGGAATGCAACCCTTACTAAGAACAGGGCATTATAAGCTTAAATAATAATAAGAGAATTGCTATAGCAAGATCGTAATGAACATTCAGCATACATAGAAACAAATCGTGACACCAATGACTGAAAAGGGGAGGATTCAAAGATCCAAATTCACAAAGGGGGAGGAGATAAGGCATACATAGAAGAAAATAGACAACTGTTTATATATAACTATCTTTTTCATATTTTTAATGGTAACCACACACCATAGAGACAGAACTGAAGTATATAACATACAACAAGAAGAACCAGAGGCAAAAAACAAAAGCCAACGAAAATAAAGAAAACAAACACAAGGACAAGGAAGCAATGAAACCACCGAGCTACCAGAAAGCAAAAGATAAAATGGCTATAAGAAGATCTCATATTTCAATAGTCACCCTAAATGTAAATGGTTGAACTCGCCAATAAAGAGGCACAGAGTTGCAGATTGGATCAAAAAACAAAACCCAACCATATGCTGCCTCCAGGAGACACATCTCAGCTCCAAAGACAAATATAGACTCAAAGTGAAAGGGAGGAAAATGATATTTCAAGCAAATGGCATTCAGAGAAAAGTGCGAGTAGCAGTACTAATATCAGAGGAAATAGACTTCAAAATAAAAAAGATAAAGATATTGAGAGACACTTCATAATGATTAAAGAAATCATGCACCAAGAAGACATAACACTTGTTAATATCTATGTTACCAATCAGGGAGCCCCGAAATATTTAAAGCAATTACTAACAGAACTAAAGGGAGAAACAGACCAAAACTCTATCATAGTAGGAGACCTAAATACTCCACTGTCGGATATGGACAGATCATCCAAACAGAAAATCAATAAGGAAATAACATCCTTAAATGACACATTAGACTAACTGGACATAATTGACATTTACAGAGCCTTCCATCCCAAAACGGTGGCTTATATGTTCCTCTCTAGTGCACGTGGAACATTCCCAGGAATTGACCACATACTGGGACACAGAAATAACCTTAACAAATATAAAAGGGTTGAAATATACCAACCATATTCTCTGATCATAATGCTTTGAAACTAGAATCAACTGCAAAAAGAAATCAGGAAGAACCACGAATACATGGAGATTAAACAACATGATATTGAAGAATAACTGAGTCAGAGAAGAAATAAAAAGAGAGATCAAGAGATACATAGAAACGAATGATAATGATATTACATCAAATCAAAACTTTTGGGACACAGCAAAAGTGGTCATAAGAGGAAAGTTCATATCATTACAAGCCTATCTCCAAAACCAAGAACGAGCCCAAATAAACAACCTAACGCTTCATGTTAAAAAACTAGAAAAGGAAGAACAAATGAGGCCTAAAGTCAGCAGAAGGAAAGAAATAGTCAAAATTAGAGCAGAAATAAATGAAATTGAAAACAAAAAAAAAAGGAAAAGAAAAAATAAATGCAACAAAGAGCTTGTTCTTTGAGAAAGTTAATAAAATTGACAAACCCCTGGCTAGACCCACTAAGGAAAAAAGAGAAAGGACACAAATAAACAAAATCAATGGTGAATGAGGGGAAATGATGACAGGCACCACAGAAATACAAAGGATCATAGAAGAATAATATGAAAAAGTCTATAATATCAAATTTAATAATTCGAAGAAATGGACCAGTACTTAGAAAAATACAATCTTCCTAGACTGAATCAAGAAGATCTGGAAAATCTAAATAGACCAATCAGCAGTATGGAAATTGAAACAATCATCAAAAACCTACCAAAAGGTAAAAGTTCAGGACCAGATGGCTTCACCAGTGAATTCTATCAAACATTCAAAGATTTAATACCTATTCTCCTCAAACTTCCAAATAATTGAAAAGGAGGCAATACTTTCCAATTCATTTTATGAGGCCAATATTACTCTGATACCAAAACCTGGTAAAGATAACACACAAAAAAAGAAAACTACAGACCAATATCTCTCTTGAACACAGATGCAAAAATCCTAAATAAGATACTAGCGAACCGAATACAGCAACATATTCAAAAGATTATACACCATGATCAAGTGGGCTTCATCCCAGGGGTACAGGGATGGTTCAACAAATCGATTAATGTGATACAATACATAAACAAATTAAAAAATAAGAATCATATGATCATATCAATAGATGCAGAAAAAGCCTTCGACAAGATACAGCATCCATTTATGATGAAAACACTTAACAAAATCAGTATAGAAGGAAAGCACATTAACATAATAAAGGCCATATATGACAAACACTCAACCAACATTATACTTAATGATGAAAAATTAAAACCTTCCCTCTAAGATCAGGAACAAAGCAAGGCTGTCCACTATCACCACTCTTATTCAATATAACATTGGAAGTCCTAGCGAGTGCAATCAGACAAGAGAAAGATATAAAAGGCATCCAAAAAGGAAACAAAGAAGTCAAACTGTCACTATTTGCAGATGGCATGATTCTCTATATAGAAAACCCTAAAGACTCTACAAGAACACTACTAGAAACAATAAGCAAATACAGTAAAGTCTCTGGAAACAAAATCAACGTTCAAAAATCCATAACATTCCTATACTCTAATAATGAAGCGTCAGAAAAAGAAGTGGAAAAAATAATTCCTTTTGCAATTGCAACAAAAGAATGCAATACCTAGGAATAAATCTAACGAAATATGTGAAGGACCGATACAATGAAAACTACAAGACCTTATTAAAAGAAATTGAAGAAGATACAAAGAAATGGAAAGATATTCTGTGTTCTTGGATTGGAAGACTCAACATAGATAGTTAAAATGACCATATTACCTAAAGGATTATATAGATTTAATGCAATCCTCATCAAACTCCCATAGGCATTTAGAACAAAAAATCATCAGATTTGTATGGAAGCACAAAAGACCCGAATTGCCAAAGCCATCCTGTGAAAAAAGAATGAGACTGGAGGCATCATTCTGCCTGACTTCAAATTATACTACAAAGCGACAGTAATCAAAACGGCATGATATTGGCGGGAAAACAGACACACGGACCAGTGGAACAGAATCGAGACTCCCGAAGTAAACACATATTTATACGGGCAAATAATTTTTGACAAAAAAAAAAAATCCAAAAACATACAGTGGAGAAAGAAAACCTCTTCAATAAATGGTGCTGGGAAAACTGGAAGGCCACCTGCAAAAGAATGAAACTAGACTGTTGTCTATCACCACACACCCAAGTTAATTCAAAATGGATTAAGGACCTGAATATAAGACATAAAACAATAAAATGCATAGAAGAAAACAGAGAAGAAAACATAGAAGAAAACTCAAAGACCTTGGACTTAAAGAGGATTTTATAAATTTGACCCGAAAGGCAAGGGAAATAAAAGCAAAAATAAATGAATGGATCTACATCAAACTAAAAAGCTTCTGCTCAGCAAAAGAAATTGTCAACAAGGTAAGAGACAACCATCTGGGTGGAAAAATATATTTGCAAGCAACACCTCTGATAAGGGGCTAATATACAAAATATACAAAGAACTCATACAACTCAATAACAACAACAACAACAACAACAACAAAATAAATGATCCAATCAATAAATGGGCAGAGGACCTGAACAGACACTTTTCCCTAGAGGACATACAAAAATGCCGACAAACATATGAAAATATGCTCAACATCGCTAGCTGTTAGAGAAATGCAAATCAAACATGCAAATCAAAACCACAAGGAGACACCATCTCACACCTGTTAGAATAGCTATAATGAACAAAACGAGTAATAAATGTTGGAGAAGATGCAGAAAAAAAGGAACCCTCATACACTGCTGGTGGGACTGCAAATTGATACAGCCACTATGGAAAACAGTATGGAGTTTCCTCAAAAAACTAAGAATTGATCTACCATATGATCCAGCAATCCCTCTACTGGATATTTACCCCAAAGACTTGAAAACCCATATCCAGTATGTTGGTGGAATTGCACAAAGGGGTATAGGAAACGTTTTTGGGTAATGGAAATGCTCTAGATTGTTGTGGTTTCATGTGTGTATACATCTTTCAAAACTCATCGAATTGTACACTTGAAATAGGTGCAGTTTATTGTACATAAAGTAAATGTCAATAAAGTTGTTTATAAAAGATTTACCTTAGGATCATTAAAATAAGATTTTATTGAAAATTATTTATTGAACCTTAAAATAAGATTTAAAATTTGATTGATTACACAAATGAAACAGTCTACCTGTAAATTTCTTCAAGGTGTGATGTGGGTGAAATGTGATCAATGGAAGAGTTTTTTAATAGGTGAAGAAGAGGCGATATCAGTGCATTTTAGTTCATATTTGGTATCTCTTTTTTAATGTGGAATACCCCAACAGTAAAACAAATTAATTAGTTTAGATTATCTAAAATTGATCTCAAGTGTTTAGAGAGTTTCCTAGTCTGGCCCTTCCAAAGTAGATAGCATGAGACCCAGTGATAACAAAATAGCTTATGCAAAGCCAAATTGAATATCACCTATGATATCAACATTTTGTATTCACTGAATGAAAATTGTATTTGGAATTGTTTGCCTGTACATTATTTCATATTAAAAATTGGATTAAAAAATTGCTATACTCATATATCGAATAGCAGGGTGGTTCCTTAGGAAA
Source organism: Pteropus medius (assembly GCF_902729225.1). Classification (NCBI taxonomy): domain Eukaryota; kingdom Metazoa; phylum Chordata; class Mammalia; order Chiroptera; family Pteropodidae; genus Pteropus; species Pteropus medius. The sequence continues at coordinate 1,307,855 of NW_024348527.1, forward strand.
TCCAATATGATAAATGAAGCATTAATTTTAAGATCTAGCTTTAAATGCTATGCATCAATCAATATGTATCCTTTACGTAGTCTCCTCCAGAATCTTTTAGAATTTTTTTTTCCAATCTATGAGACAATGCTGGTGAATTCTTTTCTTAGTAGTCAATATGGAAATAGGAAGCCCTGAACTAATCCTAGAAATAATATTGAATCCAATTAATGCCACCTTGTCATGTGTGCATATGGAATGTAACAAAGAGTAGCTAAAAATAAAGAAATAAATTTTTCCGAAATACTACACAGGTGTTGTGAGAATACTTTCAACTGAGTTAGAAATCAGTTGCCTTATTAGTTATGCTTACATGTTAGTGAAATTGTAAGTATTCTATAGTGGTAATACGGGAACCCTTGCATTGATTTCGTAATTATCTTGACCTGTTTATTTTGGATTGATGGTAGGAGACCCTTATTAGAATAGGGTTGGTCGGAATGGAGTGAGGCTAGGTCAACTGAATTCTAAATGCCAGTCGTGGGTTCCTTAGTGATGATGAACACCGTGCTTAGGCTACCAGCCTATGGCTTATTCACTTGTTTTTCGTCATCACACAAGGGCTCAACTACAATCCCGGGCTCTGGCTCCGGCTCAAGCTCCAGCTCCATCTCTGGCTCCAACTCGGTTTCTGGATCCACCTCAATCTCCGGCTCAGGTACCTGGACAGGCTCAGGTCTTGGGGCAGGCCCCTGGGCAGGCTCCGAGGCAGGCTCAGGCTTGGGGATAGGCTCATGATCTGGCCCCAGGATGGTGTCAGAATCAGTCTCATGGAAGGAAGGTGGCAGAGTTGATTCTAGTTGGATAACGTCCTCAGATGGCATCGTCTCGAACTCTGTACCTTGGTTTACCTTTGTCATTGGTCTGCAGGAAGAATGCCCAGGGAAGACTGTTAAGGTTCGACATTTCACATGGAGTCATAGGCTCTGTAGCTTCAGTGACCAGGTCCCAGTCTGTTCAGGACTTCTGTGATTTGTGGTATTCTGTCTCACTGTCAGACTACGTGTCTCCATTTTGGGTACAGAAAGGTTGTGTCTCAACAATATTATGAGAATTCAAGAGAGAAAAATCAGTATTTAAAAGATGAGAAAACTGCTATCAGGAAGAAATGTTCTAAAGATTTAATAAAGTCTTCGAGGGCCAAATCCATGTCTCAGGTGCATCTAGCTCCGACTTCATCTAGCACAATACTTGGCACCTGGTTGGTACCCAATACATAGTTGTGGAAGCATATAAATGGACAGATGAACAAATGAACAAGTGTGATATACATTCGAGAAGAAAGAGAGTGGGCAAGAGCATGGACTATGGGCAGGGTCTCATTCTGACTTCTATTGGTCTAGGCACTTTTACCTTCATGGGCCCCTTTTTCATAATGAAAAGTATTAAAAATTATATTTTATGACTGAGTTAGCAGAAATACAAGTATATTAATATGACAAAAGAATTTTTTCTTAGACCTAAAAGAATGGTTGTGGTAGTTAAATGAGTTGGTGTAAAGTGCTTAGAACAGAGTCCGGCACACAGTGCTCAGTAAACCGTAGCCATCATCATTCTTTTATAAAAGCAGTGAGGGTGAGCAGAAAGATATCCCCAATATCCTAAAAGGAGTGCTTAGGAAGAGCTGACTGAAAAGATATATGCCTGAGAAATGTCCATATTCAAGTAAAGACAACAAAATAAGGTCTTACTCGAGTTCTGCAGTGGTTTTAGAATTTCTCTTCCTTTCTTTCCTCTTTGTTTTTGCCTTGCTCCTTGCGAAGCACACCACAGAAGTGACAATGGCAGCACCCGCCAAGGTACCTACCAAGGCCCCAATAATGATTCCAACTTCTGGATCTGGAGGATATAAGCAGCTGGTTAGTAAAGTGGAACATATGTCTGCTTCATACATGTGCATTTGTGACCAGTAGGACTATTTGGGGCATTCATATAGGGGGAAAGAGACTTGTATAGGCTGGGAGCATGGGAAAACCTTGAACTCTGCCAGTTAGACTCATAGTAGTGGAAGAAAGATGCCTGGCTCAACTGTGTAGCTTACACATTCACATTTATTTATACACATAAACTAAAAAAAAATGCCAACTTGTGGGAGGCGGGGTCTCTTTAAAAACGAGGTTTAGAAAAGTGAGTCTTCAGTGTACATTTGTTTGGTCGCTGAGAAAGACACTATGGAGCTGCAATCTGGTAACCAGAGAAGTGACCCGTTATAGGAAGGGACATTTTACCAGGCTTTCCCAGAGCATAGGTGAAGTAGGTCCCTAAAAACCTCTCCCACAAATTCCATGTTCACCATGGAGCTTCATGCATTCTGGCCATTGGAAAAGGACATACCGATTTTCATAAACAAGTGCCTAGATCAGTGTATGGAGAATCTTAATGAGTGTGAGACAATTCACCTGAGCACCAGACCTTAAAGTACTGAGGTATTGTCCTCAAGAGGCTATGTTTGGGTTCCAGGCAGGCCCATCCCCTTCTGCCTTCCCTCAAATAAAGATGAATGTTTTATATTTTGAGACAAAAGACTAGTTGAATTGCCTGATTATTCTTTTAACTTTTTTTTTAATGATTAAAACGATGCATATGCATAACTTAGAAAGACAAACAGTTCTGTTAGACTTCTAACAAGAAAACAGAGGTCCCCCATTTCTGAGTTCCATTCACTAGAGGCAACTGTTCTTAAGTCTTTTTGTTTTTTAATCTTTTGGAATTTGCCCCCTTGTTTCCATTATGTTTGTTCTGATACCTCCTGCCTTTTCCAATTTTTGTCATTTTCTATTGACTTCCTACTCTAGAAGTTGAAAATTTAACTATCTTATATCGTTCCTCTCACACCCTGCCACATTCTCCTAATATAGTTATAGCACAAGTTGTAGTTAAATCCAAGTTTGCAGTATTATGACTATGTAAATATCGTTCACAGCTGCAGAACATGGCGTATATTATGATCTTATACAACATTTAAAATTTTTCCTTGAGGATAGTAAGTACCTCATTTTTTAAAATACATTTAAAAAATGTATTATCACTAATCTCCAACTCTCCAGCAAAATTGTTAAACTCCTCTTAATAGATTCAGACACATCAGATAATCTATTGGTTTCTTTCCCCCACCCCTCAAAGACGTCTCTTCTGAAATCCTCCATCTTCCTCCCCCAGCATGAACTGGATGCACTTCTAAGCCTGCTGCTCTACTGCCATCCTTCAACTGACTTTCACCTTCACTCCTGTTTTAAAGATAAAGAAACAGCCTTTCCAAGTCCCTTCAAGATCCAATAGCACTTCATTGGTAAAGCTGGTCCTGGTTCTATAAGTGTAATTGATTGTTTCTTCTTTAGTATCCTATATACTACCGTGTGCAGACCTCTATTATAGCATTTAACATATTTTAGTGTTTGTTTGTCCCTCTATCTAAACTGTAAGATCCTTGATTGTAAGACGTATATCTTATCAACTTCTATATCTTTATCACCTAGGACAGTCTCTGGCATATAGCAGATATTCAGTGAATATTTTAGGAAGGAGGGGGACAGGAAGAAAGGAAGGAAGGAAAGAAGCCAAATGCCAACATCATCGGAAAGAGGATTCAAAAGGAAGCAAGGCTCAAGTGCAAGTCCTAAAAGTTTCTACATCCACAGTACAATTGTACCTCTGGAAAGGCAAAAAGGGTTTGACAAAGATCTAGAGAAAAACAACAGAAATGATCAAGGGACCGAGGACACAATAGGAATACAGAAAAGGAAAGACCAAAAAGGTGAGATTTCTTCACTTTGGAAAATAGCTGAAAATTATATGAAAATGAATGAGCAACCTAGAGCTGGAAAATGTTGGATTCAGGACAAATACAAGGAAGAAAGCTTCATAGTAGAGCAATAATCCAGTGGAATGGGCCACCCTGCATAAGGTACATATTAAAACCACAGATTCAAAATAAGTTAGAAAAAATTAATAGATAACATTATCCTGTTATTAAAGTGATCTTTGAGAGGTGTTGCAAGATATCCCTTTGTAAGAGCTTGCCCCTGACTGGCCCAATTTGACGATCCCAGGCCCTCAAGTCTATGCTTAGTAACTAAGTGCCTTTAAACTGGAAGGTTGAGATTTAGAAGCATCCTGGCACAGCCAGTCACTAACTGGATGATCTTGGGCAAGTCACTCACTGCCCTGAACTTCAGTTTCCTTTTAAGTAAAACGAGGCTAACAATATATTCTGCCTCCTAGAAAGGGTGGTTGGAAGATTGAGTGAGATAGTGCTCTCAGCACACGGCTGAGTGCCTGGCACATAATTTGTGCTCCACATATTAGCTGCTGTGACTGTAGGTACGAGTGCTCTTTTTGTTATTATTATTAGAGGCAGATCTTAGCAAATTAGTTAAGAATTGGAAAGTTTGTGAGCTCTGTGTTAGACATAGATTGCTACAGTTTTACCTGGATTTACCAACAGCATAACAAGGAAAATCCAGCCTGGTACTATCAATGAGGCTGTTGTTTTATTTATTAAATAGTAATACCTACTCTTGAGATTTTGTGAGGATTAAATAAATTTTTGTAAACTGTTTAGGGCAGTGTGTTGTACATATCAACTATCATGTAAGCATTAGATATTAGGACAATAATTAATCATTTCAACCTATAAATAAAGCACCAAAATCTCCAGAGAGGCAGGAAGTATTAACCAGGGATGTTAATTAATTTACTTGGTTGGCAGGCCCAGGATACTTGACTTAAGGAGGAACTGTTAAAATTGTGTGGTCAACTCACGTGAAGCAGTTAGATCGATTTCACAGGAACTATTGCCAAGGTTGTTGATCGCAGTGCACTGGTAATAACCTTCTTCAAAATTAGTCAGATTTCCAATAACCAAAGTACCGGTGACTGGATCTGTCAAAACCAGGATATAGACATTTGAAATATTTTATGTAGGTACAGATTGTGTCAGTGTAGCAGATCTTCAATTCCCACCCACTTCTTCATATCAACCTCCCTTTCTTGAGATGTCCAGGGTCCAATTAGATCCTTGGCGACTATTCCAAAGGTAGCCCACCTAGGACCATGCCATTCTCTCCAAAACTAGGCTTGACTTTTAGAAGTTGGGGTTAAGACCAGATGACAATCATCTTGTTAGGAGAGAGACATTTTTTTTTTACATTCCTTTCCCAGGAAAATAGAAGATTAAATTGTAAAGATGAGCAGTAGGCCACATATATATGTTGTCAGCTATCACACACACCATGCCTTGCCAGGGGCTGCTGAGGACTATACCTACCGAATCTTCCTTTCACTGGGATGATGTCTCTTCCTTCAAGTTTATACCAGTGGTACACAGGGGAAGGTGTTCCAAGCACCGAAAGGCAAGAAAGAGATATAGGACGGCCAGTTTCTGGTATTCCTTGAATGCTGCAAAAGGGCTTAGAAGGTTTGACTGTAAAGCAATGATAAAGAGTAAAAACCTTATAGGATGAATGACAGCCTGTAACAATTGCAGTCACTTCCTCACTTTCATTTTGTTTTTGTGCGCTTTTTTTTTTTTAATTTTAAAAACTTATTTTGGCAGTTTTCTGTTTATACCACTAGATGGAAGTAGAGCACTTCAGATGCAGGGACCTTCCAGTCACCAAGCCATTAACATTCTAATAGTGTTTCTTCTGTCTGCCTCCTCCGCAGATTCATAACCATGAATTTCCACATTGTGTCTTAAAATATGGCTTTTAAAAAAACAATCAAATGTAAGCAAACACTAAAACAATTAGGAGTATAGTTTATACTCTTGAAGCACAGTTTTAAAGGAGAATAGAACCCTTAAATACTTTGAGATAGATTGTTATTTTTTCTTTTAAAAAAATGCTGTATTGTGTCATATTTTTCTTTTTCTTTTTCCTTTATGAGTCATTTTTGCCATTTATTCTTCTGGGGGTTTGCACACAATGGTTGGAGGGTTTCAATTTGCCTTTGTCAGTCATTGATAGGGGAAGCCCATTTGGGGGTAGGGCGTGCTACAGAGTGGTGAAATCATCATTCGTTTTTTACTTTTTCACTCCATAAGTAAACACTTGAATGCCTTCTGTGTGCCTGGCACTGGTCTAGGGCACCAGAAATTAAAAAGTAATTGTGACACAGTTCTGAAGTGGGGTGTAGGGAGTGGTGAAAGAGGAGACCATAGCTTGGAGGGCTTTGTATTTCACGTATTTTATACTGAAAGCAGGAGGACCACGGAAGGAATTTAAGTAAGGGAGGGATGATGGCCATTTTAATATTTTACCTGGATTACTGTGGCTCTGGGGATGCCTGAAACAAGGGAGAGGAGGAGACAGATTCAAGAAGTACTAACAAGTCAACAGTACTTGAGAACTAACTGGATATGGGACATGAGGAAGATGATGGGGTTCGTGATGGGAACATGAGCTTGCCAACATCCTCTGAGATAAAGAATACAGGAGGAGGAGCAGAGTTTTGGGGAAAGAGTGAGGAGGAGGAAGAGGCACGATTGAGGTCAGTTTGGGACACAGCATTTTAGCTGCTTGTGAAACACCTCAATAAAGAAGTCTTATAGGAAACTGAAAATCTGAATCTCCTCATTCAATCTTACTGCTTGTACCTTTTTTTAACCATAGTCTGACAGAAAGATAAGGATCTGAATGTCAATACTTTCAACTCACCTTCCTTGTCTTAATTTGGGTTAAAAACCCTCCAAAGGCATTGATTCTCTAACTTAGACAAGTTAGACCTTAGATGCTCTGGATTGCCCAGCTCTCCAGCTCTTACTTGGGAGGTAGCAGTTAAGAACAGAGCTCTGCATCCATACAGAATACTGGCTTTGCAACTTTATCCTGGATGTGTTTAGGCAAGTAACCTAACTTAGCCAAACCTCATTTGACCCATCTGCAAAATGTGAACAAGAGACTATCCAATCTCCAGCAAATCCAAATATATTGTATTTATGTAAATAAAATCATGTCTACAGAGCCTTACACATGGATTTGCTGTTGGCTACGAGCAGGACTAATTTCTGCTGCCACATTTTATAGCTTGCTACTAAAGTTAATTTTCCCATCTTTGATTCTAACCCACTGTACACATGAGCAAGAAAACGGATGGATATAACTGGAGCTCTTCAAAGCACTTCACCCTCCCTATCTTTTAAACAGGTGTCTTTTAATTAGAATAAGTATTTTTCTCTTTATCTCTTTACTCTCTCTTTCTTATCACTAATTTTCTCAGCTGGGAAAAACTCGTTAGGTCTGCCTACCCTAAACAAAGCTATTTAACTGAAAGTTCATTGTAACTATCACTAGATTCAGATACTGCATTTTTTTTTAAACATGGTGATTTTATAGCCTTTACAGCAGAATAGAGCAATCTGAACAGAAAATTAAATGAGGTGCTTCATCACAAAGTCCAACACCAGGAATTGAACTAAATAACAGACCTGGAATGACTTGCATTCATTTCCTGAGTCCGAAATCAAACCCAGATAGGCATTTGATTGATTGATTTATTGATTGATCGATTAATGAACACATTTTTCTCCTTTATGCAGTTAAAGTCCCCAGTAGAACTTAGATGTTTACTGTCAAAGCCATTGATCTACCATTTAGCTTTATTGCTTTCAACAGAATTGGGGTGGGCAGGAAGAGGTTCACCTCAGAAAATAAATTAAAATGCTTCAGTGTGTTCTCAGATCCTCACTAAATTCATCATTTTCTTTTTGTGTGCCAAATTGCAGAAGGAAAATGATGCTCATTCCAAATGCATACAAAATAATTATTCAAACTTTCGCTGGGTATTTTTCAGAGATTCATTTTCCAAGGCTGTCATACTTAATGGAAGTCTCTCAAATAAATGGTTGTTCAAACCATCTGGGCCTTTGCTCATTGCTCTTTCCTTCACCTAAATCATGTCCTGCCATCTCAGCCCCTTTTCTACTTTGCACATTCTTGTACAACTTTCAAGATTCAGTGAAAGAGTCACTTTCTCCAGGAAGCCTTCTCCAGTTTCCCCATGCTGCTTCTAGCCATTTCCCCTCTGTCTCCCAGTTCTTCTCTCCTACCTCCACTATAAGCTTTTGTTATATATTTGCCTCACTCACTAGACTCCGAACTTTTGGAGGGCCGGGACCCTATCTTTTACATCTTTCCATCTCTATTGCCTAGCACAGTAACTGGACATGTTTTCAGGGTTTATCGAATGAATTTATGCATGAATGAGTGAGTTTATGCATTAATGAATGCATGGGATCAATGTCCATCACTGGGTAATAAAATGTCCCTGAAAGATGCATTGACAGGAAGAGTGATCTTTAAAGAAATATGGACACCCCTCTCCACTACTGGCCTCCCTAACCCACTTGACCCCACCATGCCTCACCCCTCTGTCAGGATAAGCAGAACAGTCACTCATATGCAATGGAATTTGATAACTGTAAACAGCCTCTGAAATTTTTAGAGAAAATTATCAGTCTCAAAATTTCTAGAAAGCAGTTTGTGGAATGCCTTTGTTCTCAGCTCAACTAATAAAAATATAATTTTTGAGAATTCCCAAACAAACAAGGAAATTCATAGACCCTTCTGCCTCTTACCTTGCCTGGGTCCTGTATGCTTAAGGAAAAGTCATGGCACAGTCAATGCAGGAACAACTGACCCAAAGAGTCATGGAAAAAGAACAACTTGGAGAGGAAATTACCCTTAGCTTCTTATGAAAGTTGATTAGGGATTCTCTGAACTTTACATTAAAAAAATATTAACATTCCTGTCCATCTCAGGGCTATTTCCAAGCTCGGAAATAAAGAAACTTGGTTTCTTTAGGTTGTTTCTGGTCATAAGGACAACCCAGAGCCAGGAAGCAACAGAAAACCATTAGGGGACTAATCCCTCAATTTCTTCGAACACTGAATCTCCAGTATATTGTTTGGTTCTCATAGTAAACTTGCAAAGACAGAGCAAGGGTTACAACTCCATCTCAAAATGGTCAGACCAAGATGGACTGGTTGCCTGAGGTCATCAAATGGCTGACCGAGTAAGACCTAGAACCTAGGTCTTCAGGCTCCAGCCTGATGTGTTAGCTTCTAGACCAGACCATTTGGTTCCCATGTAAATGACTAGTCTTCCAAACGGGAACATCAACTCTCCCAGGAAAGGGTTTGTGTATGCTTCTCATCTTCCCTGGTACCTGAATGCCTAGCACAGGGCTCAGCTAAATAAAAACCTGATTGAGCTACCCTGCTCTTAAAAATCATCTCTTGATAACCTTTCCCCCTTCTCCAGGTGGGTAGTTGTAATAGCAAACCTCACAGTAAATAGCTGGTACATTTTTGGCATCACCTGAGTGGCAAGCACAGACAACTCTGGACAGTTATTCCAAGTGTGTACCTTGTTATCAATTGCTGCTTTTCCAGGCTACTCAACTATCAAGTCATTGATTTGATCTAGTTCCTCCTTTCTTGTGATGGATGTAAACAGCTCGAGAGAAGTAATGACTAGGTTAGCTTCATTTGGGATTACTTAGAAGTGGGAGAGCCTTTAGCTCAACTAGTTAGTTGGTGAGGGTTGACAGCCCTTTCATCCCTCCCTTCAGTATTTCTGAAGGTCTGCGGACAGAAACAGCTAGGCTGACAGATGGGAGCAAAACTCCCATTGTCCTCTCAAACAGAGGTTGAAAGGAGCCCTAGAAATCTCCCAAATTGTGATCTCTCCAAGAGCAGAAACCATGCCTCCATCACATGCCTCATGGCTCTTGGTGCAAAGTAGGCACTCAATAAATATTGCATAAATGAACCACTCCAAATTTATTTAAAGAGTGGATATGACTTGCCCAATGTCACATAATGAATATTCGTATATACATGAATTAATTTCCAACTCTGGCTTAACATATGGTCCTTTTGCCAAATAGAGTTAACCTTTAAGAAAATGTTTAATTCTTGACATACAATAGTAGATTAGTTTCAGGTGTACAAAATAGTGATTTGACATTTATATGCATTGTGATGTGATCACACACTAAGTCTAGTAACCACCTATCTGTCAAAATGCCAAGTTATTACAATATTACTGACTGTATTCCCTGTGGTTAATAAATAAGCATCTCCCTGGCTTATTTTATAACTGGAAGTTTATAACTCTAATTCCTCTTCACTTTTTCACCCATTCCCCGCCCTCCTTTCTGGCAACCATTAGTTTGTTCTCTGTTTCCATGAAACTATTTTTGTTTTGGTCCATCAATAGATTAATGGATAAAGAAGATGTGGTGTATATATACACAATAGAATATTACTCAACAATAAAAAAGAATGAAACCTTTCTATCTACAAGAATATGGATGAAACTAGAGAGTACTATGCTAAGTGGAATAAGTCAGGCAGAGAAAGACAAAAACTATATGATTGCACTTGTGTGCCAAATCTAAAAAACGATCTAAATAGTATTAGCATTTTAAAAAGGGACCCTCCTGTCTTTATTCAAAAGAATGCTTTAATGTTGGGAGTTGTGGCTGACTTAGGAAAGGTGATACATTGGCAGTAGGACTGGCTTCAACTGGAAGTCTCCTCTGGAAAAGTTGCTAGTGATCAGTTAGTGTTCTCATTTTATCCTTCAGAGATAAGGATCCCTGGAGGTTGGATCATCTATTGCTCTGTCATTTTGGCACCCGTTTTGGTTTGACATTTGTTTCAGCATGTTTTCTGAGTGATTTCTCAGTGTTGCTATACGGGTTGGGTCAGAGGGTATGTCTCTAGTTCCCCAATAATTGAAGGAGCAGGGAGGATATTTACCCCTGGGACTTAATTGTCACCATGACCCACTGCCCTGGTTCATTCAGTGTCCTAAATTGGTCCAAGGAAAGGCATAAAAATTGTCCATACCTAACACACTGACTGTGAGGATGCCTTGATTGTTGCCATTAAAATCAGGGGGGTTGTTAACATCACAGGTGTAGATGCCACTATCTGCTGGTTGCATATACAAAATAGTGATGGATGCGTTATCTGGCTCGTTGGACACTACAATTCGATCTTTAAATCGTCCGATAGCTGCAGCTTGTCCACCTTCAGAATAGTAAATCTAGGACAGAAAAAAAAATTACAGAAATGAGGACTGGAGAGGGTTCAGGGCTAAGATAAGCTACCTGGGAGCTCCCTCTATCCAAGGTTACCTTCTTTGATGAGCAACAGCATTTTCCCCCCATCAAGGAACAGGTCCCTGTGGCAAAGGTTTCTCAACTCGGTGGGGCACTTTAACTTTCTCATAGCTGTTCACATCCATTACCTCACTTGTGCTCAAAGCAGCTTTATGATGTCATTGGGACAGGTAAGTATGCCTGTCTTACAGACGGTAGACAGCTTCTAAGCTTAGGTTAGGAGATCCAAGATGGTCACATGATGAGTCTACCTGGAGGAAACTCATTATATAGGACACAAATGTCTGATGGGAAATCCAAAACCATTATTTTTTTTTTCATTTTATAAGCTTTTCTTGATTTGAGTTTACTTTATTCAGTGGGACTATCTGGAATATCATAAAGTTAGAATATTTATGCTCCTTTTGTACACACATACTCCTTTGGATAAGCAAACTCGTGTTTACCCTGTTAGAAGAATAACATTTCAGAGCAGACAAGCCCCTGACAAATCATCTGCTCCCATCTCCTCATAATAGTGGCATGAGGATGAAACAAAATAATCCAGAAAAGGGCCTAGAAAGTGCTTAGTTGATGGTAGCTACTACCTTTCTCCCCACGTGGCAGGAGGCAGAACAGGAATTATTATCTCAATAAGGGCACTCAAAGCCAGAGATATTAAGTGACTCATCCACAAGAATTTTTATTACTATAATTTAGGAGACTTAAGAAAGATCTGGATTCTAGTCCCATCTCTATTAAACAACATGGATATTTAGATCATAATGGCAACTGTGGGAGCAGCATGGTGAGGTGGAAACAAGCCTGGTATATAAGTGAGATAACCTGGATTTTAGCCACAGTTCTGCATCCGACTAACTGTGACAGCATCAGGGGAGGTGGCTCCTGGTCATGCTTCCATGGTAACCAGCTTTGTGAAAAGAAAATTATTTAATCTTTCCAACCTTTAGTTTCCACATCTGAATGAAGAACCAGAGCAATGTTTTCCAAAATATAGTATGTATTCCCCAAGTATAGGAACATAAGTTCATTTTAAGAGATACATAAATGAAAACTTATTAGAGACATATCTAGCATATCAACTCTGTGACTTCATTAATTTTATTGTTTAGAATGAGCCTAAGATAGGTATTTTTAAGATTTTAAGAAATCAAGTCAGTGTAGAAAACAACATTAAATAATACTGCTGGTGGTACACAAACATGACAAAAATCATAAAGATGTGATATGAATGACTGAAGCTTGGGAATCACTAGACTAGGTGATTCTTAGGTTTCTCCATAATGCACACAGTCTGTGTACACACTTTATGAGTTTTATATAAATGTGTGTAATTGAAATGATCGTTGTTTGTAATTTAATAAACTGGTATTGTCCTAGTCCAGTGGAACTAATTGATATTTTCATAAAATCTACTCGAAGAGCCTTATGGTTCATTTAATTCATTCTCCTCACTTTATAAAAGAAACTGAAGCCCAGAGAAGTAAGAAAAAAAAAGAAGAAAGAAAGAAAGGAAGGAAGGAAGAAAAAAAAGAAAGAGAGAGAGAAAGAAAGAGAGAGAGAAAAAAAGGAAGGAAGG
>NW_024348527.1:1320697-1346744 GCF_902729225.1 Pteropus medius
AGGAAGGAAGGAAGGAAGGACGGAACAAGAAAGAAAGGCAAATTTAACAGTTGGGACTGTTCTAGAATCCAGTTCTTCTAATTCTTTGTCCAGTGCTCCTTGCCTTAATAAGCTAATGAGAGAGGAAAGGTAATCAGCAAGCCAAAATATATTGGCTAGATAAATTCAAAGGCATTCTTCTTCAAGCAGAAAGCCAACATATTTTTAAACTAAGGCAGAAAACATATTCTGAGGGAAAACTCAAAGGAAAGAACATATCTAAGGAGAAAACAGTCTGTCTTTCTCTTCCAGTTCTCTAACATCTCTAACAGCTTTCTTTCCTGCCCTGAATTATCCATTTATAATTCAACTCATCCATCCACACCTACCGAAATCACAAACTTCCCTATGAAAAGAACTTCCACCAACTCTTCTGTTCTAGTTCCTCACACTGTAGCTTATATTTTGCTCTCTCAAAAATAATACTAAAGAGCTCCAGGGATAGGAATGGGGCTAAGGAGGAAGAACAATGGGGTCCTAAAAAGGAACGGCCTTATCCTTAGAGTGCTGTGTGAGAAAGAAAGTCCCCAGAGCTAGCCAGTGGCTAGACACATAAATAGAGGGGCTTTCTAGTAGAGGAAATACACTCTGTCATACAGTCCTTATAGATTAAATAATAAAATGAATTTTCTTCCTAATCGCACAAGAAGGGCTGCAACTTGGTTCTATTCTCCACAAAAGAATAACTTTTAAAAATCAAAGCTGAACGATGGTCAAGGCCCAGCCATGATCCTGTGAGGCTTGTACACTTTTCTAAGAAAGTATATTATTGTTAATTTAGAGATCAAAGCAATTGAGGTCCAAGAAAAGTCACGGATGTTCAACAAGCTACATCCTTGGGGTGGGGGTGGAGAGAGTCTGCTTTAATAAAATCCACCCAAGTGTTTCCTTAAGTGGCACTTGTTAATTTTATGCCCACTTGCCTTTTGTGGTTATGTTAATGGCAAACTTCCCTACTTTCCCCCTCAAGGTCCTCTCTGCCTGCCCATTGGTGATGTTAGAAGCTGAATGTGGCGTCATAACAGCACATTAGTTTTAAGACCCCCTTAAAAATCATTTAGCTCATGGTTTCTAAGGGTGAGGACTCTTCAGGAGCCAGATGGATATGAGAATTATGGGAAATGGCTGGGAGGAGCTAGTAAATAGTAGTAAGATCAGAAAGAATAGTGGGGACTGTGATGAACTAGAGAGCCAATACAAACAAGGCTTTCGAACTGTAGAAACAAACAAAATATTGGGCCAACCAATGCACATCCTTTGGCCAAATCAGGCCCATAAGCCTCCAGTTTGCAACCTCTAATTCATCCTCCTCTATTACAGAAAAGGACACTGAGGCCCCAATACAGGAAGTGATTTTCCCAAGGTCACACAATTTATAGTCAGATCTGGAATCCAGACCTCTCAATTCCTGCTGAACATATTAAAATGGCACTTATAGTCCTGTCTTAGGTGAGGAAGATGATTCCCAAGCAACTTTTCACTTTCAGGGCCATTTCATCCCTTACCCCAGCCTGACCCTTCTTCTGCCAATTGCTATTATTCATTGCTGTAATGCTTCTTCCCATAGCCAGTAGGTTCACCACGTGATGCCTTCGATGTCTGCCAGCTGCAATAACTTTCTCCTCTTACTGTGCCAAATTCCTATCCACATGAAGCGAGGAAGATGGAAGCCAGATTTGTCCCAAAAGATCTTTTTCCTCAGCTTCGTGAGACTGCTCTCTAACTAAAGGTTGGAACATAAATAAAAAGAGTTGACAGAATCAGCCTGCTTTCTGTTTGAGACTGAGTTGTAGCTAATAAATGCCTTTAGCCTCTAGAGCTGATTTTGTGGGTTCTTTTTGGAAATGTGGAGAGCATGGAAGCCCATAGCAAACCACCCATTCTTTCTTTTCCAGCTTCTTGCTTTCCTGCATTGTTCATAAAGGGGCCAGCCATAGAAGAGGATAAGTGTAATGTAACAATGGTCTAAAGCCCAGAATTTTCTCTGGACTATACTGGGGGCTAGGATTGCACATAGAAGAAATAGAACACCAAAAGGAAGACTTTCTTGCCCATAAACAACTCCCTTCCAAGCCTGCTGTTTGCCTGAAATACCTATTATTTGAATTGCTTCTTTGGGACGAAGGCACAGAAGATCTCTGTTTGAGTGATTTTCTTTGTAAGAGAACAAAATAAATTACTATCAGTTCCTAACACCTTAATGTTCAATTAATTTATCATATTTAGCAAAAATACACACTTGAGAGAATGGGACACAGAATGGATAAACTTTGATGGGAAGGGGTGATAGAAAGGGAAGAATTTGGAGTATTTCTCAATGAGTATAACACTAGCACTTTGGGCAGATAATTTTTTCTTGTGTGAGTCTATCCTATGTATTGCAAAACATTTAGTATCTCTAGTTGCCACTCACTAAATGCCAGTATTGGCTCTCATTTATTATAATTAAACCAACACTTTCCTCATTTTCAGATGCCCCTGAGAAGGGGGAACACCTCCACCCTGCCAACATTTAAAAAGCATTTGATATAATGCTATCTGTAGAGGAGAGGCCAGGATGGGAGAATCTGAGCAGCTAGAAAATATGAAGACACTAGATTCTGAAAAGAAGTTGTACACATTATACATGTGTTGGAGAGATAAGGATGGCAAAGGGTTTCTTCCACTATGGATATTATAGAAGTGCAAATATTGTCTAAGAGACCCAAGCTTAGTAAGGTCAATGCTTGTTTTGTTCATAGGCAGCTGAGGTCTCCGTGATTTTACCAATGACTGGCTAGGTGGAAGAGGAGGCCATTGGTGTGATCAGAGGGGCAACAGATCACCTGCAACTTCCATGCTAGCCTTCCTGTTCTGGAGCCTAGAGTCTTCAGCTAAGAGTCCCTGCTGAGGGACTGATCATCTGAAGTTGCACATGTCTTCCTAGAGGAGGGCTTTTCTAAGAGGAGGACCATGCTAATGAATAGCCTGGCCCTCTTGGTCAGAAGACTTGTGTGATACTTCTATAGTCCCTGTTCATCAAAGGAACTCCTTGGAAGGGAAAGTCAGTAAGAGATAACATCCTCCCCTGGGTATTGAGAAACACTAGGCTTTGGAGTCAACTGCTTCTTTATAACACAATGATTTGGGAGAAGGAGAAGATGAGCCTACAGCAAGAGTTGACCAGCGCCGTGTTCGAGGCAGTAGGGTCCTGAGCCTTTTGGAGGAGGCTGAAAAGAATTCCAGACAGAAGCATGAGAAGGCAAACTCAAGACTATTGCCAGAGGTTTGTGCTGATCTGGATTGTTACCGAAGTCATACCCTCCCTTCCCACTCCTCAAAGGTGGTGCCATTGCC
This sequence comes from Pteropus medius, assembly GCF_902729225.1. Taxonomy (NCBI): domain Eukaryota; kingdom Metazoa; phylum Chordata; class Mammalia; order Chiroptera; family Pteropodidae; genus Pteropus; species Pteropus medius. The sequence goes on from NW_024348527.1 coordinate 1,324,073, forward strand.
CTAGAAACTCCAAACAATGAAGGGATCCAGTAGTACACCAATAGATGTTCTTACCTGAGAGGTCCAGCTACATCTTCCCCGAGCGTCTCTTGCATGCACCATTTTTAGACACTGACTGACTGCCTTTTCCTCCATACCCTCAGTATTGAGACACGAGCTGTGCTGTGTTTGAGCAGAAATGGGTGGATCTGAGAGTCGAATGCTACATGATATACTGTCACATAAACCAGGAGTTGAACTGAATTACTCAGTGGTCAGTCTAATAGCACAGCAGAATCTTTTTACCATCCCCCAAATATCCCACCAGCCATCCTTAGATTAATATACAACATGCTCTACAGAATTCTGAATGCATGGAAGTGCTCAAAGAAGAAACAAATTTGAAAGAGAAGCCAAATCTCTTTTTGAAAAATAACATCTCAACCTAAGATATCTGAAACCTCTTTGTTGAGCTGGCTCTCCATTCTGGGATAAGGAGCAGGCAGAGAAAGGACCTCGTAGGCAGTGGAATTGGAAGCCAATTATGGGCCAGGATTCCCCGCAAGAGCTCTGTCCCAGCTGTTCAGCTATACTAAGTATATCTTGTTGGGCTGGGTTCCCTAGTGCCCATGACCCAGGGGTATAGATGGTATAAGGATTTTGCAAAGTCACCATTTTGTGAGTAATGTTGTTGATAATAATAACTCACATTTATTGAATGGTTACTATGTGGAAGGTTTCCTAGTGTTTCACAAGCATCATGTCATTTAATCTTCACAGTAAGCCTGTAAAGTAGCTAAGTAGCTCCATTTTACATTAGGAAAAACTGAACCTCTGAAAGGTGTTATCTAAGGTCATGCAGCCAGCAAGAAGCAGGGCAAGGAGTAGAACTGACATCCATCAGGTGGTTTCCACTAAGGTTCCAAAACTACTCATCTGGAAAAGCAGAGAGAAGCACAGGCCTGTAAGGTATGGGGAAGAGGAGGAAGGACTCCAGTTCTCTAGAAGTAAAGACCTAAGCATAGTTATAATGGTGATCTTGTTGGGTAAGCTGAAGCAAGATGAGAAAAGAGGAGGAAAAGAAAGGTTGCCTTTTTGAAGGTGGTTTTCACTGTCTCCAAGCCAGGAGCTGGCCCTACTCTACTCTGTCTTTCATGCTGCCAAGGCACAGGCATAGCATAGGTCTCATGCACTTGGAGAAGCATCTAGAATATTTTATGACACAAGGGGCATATTCTTACAGATTCAATGGCTCAATCCAGAAGACTTCCTTTGATTTGGACATCTCAAAAGAGTAGATACCTTAAATGACTTGTCCTGCCTGTACCAGACATTTTGAAGAATGAGGCAAATGGCAAGTAAATAAGCTACTCAATAAGTACTTATTTGTTAATGAATTTTATTTTTAAAGGGCCTCTAAGGCATGTCTTGAGCTCAAGCCACAGTCAGATCAATTACTATACCTTCTTCCACTGCATATCTAGGTCTAGCGAAAGATTTATTGCTGGTCAAAATCTCCTTTGACCTTGCATCTCCTAGCTCTTCACCAGCCCAACAGTTCCAGAAGAGGTGGACTTGTAAATTCTAGTGTCAGAGGAGGCATAAAGAAGATTTTGTGCTTTTGAATTCAGACTGGCCTGACCTGACCTTCAGGCAGTTGAAGACATCTTGATTTGAGGACCAAGCATTAAAAAATTTCAAAATAGATTGGCAAGGCTTTTCTATATTCAGCTTTTACTGGAAAAATGAGAACTATAAGACTCCAAATAAAGAACGTATTGAAAATTTTAGTTAGGAATGTAAATTTTAAAAGGAAGAAACATCATGTGATTATTATTATCCACAATCCAAGAGAGCAGCCTGCAAAGGAAAGGAATGATTTATTAGTTGATTGCAACATGTAAGGTCTTGGGTCAGGACATTTTGGATGATGGAAAGTGGTGGACTTACTTTTGCTGCTGCTGATAATAATGATAATGATAACAGTGTTTACAAGGGGTGAAACTTGCAGGGCTTTATATTATTTTTCAAGTATTTCCATATGCATTATGTAAGATGATTCCCCATGAGGCAGGTAGAAAAGTATTACTGTTCTATCATATTTTGAAAAGAGGCAGAGAGTGATTCAGATACTCGTCTAAAGTAACCAGTACTAAGCAAAATTGTGAAACTTTAATTAGAGTGTGGAATTGTTGAAATCTCCTCTTGAATAGTGTTGCCTGTTAAACAAGTGTTCAAGGACCTCTGCTGAAGAAAGGACTCAACACTTCCAAAAGACCAGTGATGAATGAAGTATCACTGGCCAAAATGTGACTTGTCCAAGTTAATGTCCTTCTTTTTCTCCACCTTTGCCCTTGGGCCTCCTCCGGCCCACTCAACTCACTCTCTCTCTAACTTTCTACTAACCAAAACCCTTCCTTTCCTTCAAGGCCCGACTAAACTACATCCAGCCATTCCAAACCACACTTATTTGTCTCTTTTCAGAATTCTTTGTTTTGGATTATACATCCTTTTGAAAATCTAATGAAAGCTATGGACCTTTTCCCTCAAGGGATATGTGTTAGCATACATCCTTGCACACTCATGCACACACACACACACACACACACACACACTTTGAGTATACAATTTTAACCCTTGGGCTAATTTAAAGATTCAGTTACCCTTAAGGCCAGATGGAAAAAACCTGGGACCAGGCAGCTTGCAGTTAGAATCATTCTCCTCCTTTGACTTTCACCTACCCTCCTCTGGCAACTTCATCCCCTAGACCCTGGCCTACCCTTCCTATCCCCTATCCTCTAGCCTCCTGCTATCTTTAATTACCCAAAGTGCATTGCTACTTTGACCTTTCTCCACCCATCTTGAGATTCTCATTGCACCAAGACTCAGTCCTGCACCATGAGCTACTTCATTTGACGAGCAGATCCCAGATATTGACAGAGATCGGCAGATCAATTAGCACATACATTCGAACTGGGGTCTTCAAGAAATAAGAGGCAGGGAGATTCTTTTTGGTGTGGGAAGCCCTTTAAGAACTACTGCTCATTTTACCTACAATAAGGACCATTCCTGTCTACTCTAGTATACATGATTACTTGATGTTGACTTACACAAAATTGAGATAACAAGCTATAACTGAACATGAAAACAGGACAAAGGCCAAGTCACTTAGATAACGGTTTCCCTCAACAGGTATCTTCAGATTCTGTATCTGAGGTTCTCCTACTGTTATCACTGGCTTACCATTCCTTCATACACTGACTCCCAACAGTTTATTTCAGAACTACCAAAGGGAAATAGCTTAGGAAGAATGTTCTTACGGTAATTGGCTGTGACTCCTTTTCATGGGAGAATGACCACTGGATGGAAAGCTTGTCTCGGGAGGCCACAGTGCTGGTGTAGGTGCAGATAAGAGTGGCATTAGATCCAGCAGTCACATTCATGACACTGTTTGGGATGGTCACTTGCACTGCGCTAACTTGACCTGAAAAGATAATCACCAAAAAGACAGTGGAACACATTCACATTCTGATGATACTTTTTCATTACAAAGCACTTTCAAGGACATCTTATTTGAAGAATCCAAGGTAAAGAGAAGAAGGTAAAATGAACCATATAGGAAATCTGAGCAAGCAATTGGCATGGAGTAGGGAAGTTTTTAATAAATTACAATGTGAAGATACTAAAATCCTGATGGTGAGGTAATAGCACTGAACTGGGAATTTCTTCTGGATGGCCTTAAATAGAGGTTCTCAAAGTGTTGTCTGGAAACTCAGAAAGGTCCATGAGTATGGAGAACAACCAATCCAGTTTGCCCCAAATTGAGGAGGTCCCTTGAATATGGGACTTTCATTGTAAAACTGGGTGAGTCTCAGGCAAATCATATTGGTTTTGCTAGGACTTTAGTGCTTAAACCAGAAAATCCGCCTCCCCCCGCAAAGCAGAATGAGTTTGTTGCCCTATCCCTAAGACCATTTTGTTAGCCTAAAAGATCAAAATTATGTTAATAATAATACTAAGATATTATTTTTCTTTTTAACTCTCATCCTTTCATGAGTGTACAATGAATGTTCTAAAAGCTACATGATGTCATTGTTCTGGTGGCTAATGGCATTTATGTATTTTTGTTTTGTTTTGTTTTACTTTCTAAAACAGTAAATGTAGATAGAAATAACCCACGTAGCAAAAACTCTTTGGGGTCCTCAATAATTTTTACTTGAAAATTGTATAGAATTAAATTCATACACATACACATAAGTACAAGTAAAACTGGAGAAATAAGAAGATTGGTGTATTGTATCAATGTCAGTGTCCTGATTGTGATAATATACTATAGTTTTACAATATATTACCATGGGGAGTTGAGCTGTGCAAAATGTACATGAGATCTTTGTCTTATTTCTTAAATCTGCATGTGAATCTAATATTCCCTTATTATATTTTTAATGACAGCAGAATTTATAGTGATATCTTACTATAGTGATCTATAGTGATATTTCACTTCTGATATTGATGTTTTGTGTCTTATAGCTTTTTTTTTTACCAGTCTTGCTAAAGGTTCACCAAAGAACCAGATTTTTATTTCATTCAATTTTTCATACAGTTTTCCTGTTTCAATTCCATTGATTTCAGCTCATTATTGTTTCATTTCTTCTGCTTGCTTTGGAATTATTTCGTTTTTCTTCTAGATCCTTGATGAAGAAACATCAATCATTGACTTGAAACATTTACTCATTTCAAATGTAAGCATTTAGTATTATAATTTTCTCTCTCAGCACTTCTTTAGCTGCATGTTACATGTTTCTATATATTTTCATTTCCATTCAGTTCTATGCATATTTTTTAAATTTCCTTTGAGACTTAATCTTTGATCCATAGATTATTTACAATTGTGTTGTATAATTTTCAAGTGTTTAGAGACTTTCTTATTGTCTTTCTGTTCTTGATTTTCATTGTGCTCAGAGAAAAGACTCTGTAGGATTTATTTATTTTTTACGTATAATTTATTTTTTATTTTTTAAATTAATTAATTATTTTTTATGGTGACATTGGTTAACGAAATAGTATCTTTCTGCTGTGCATTTTAACAGCAATATATATATATATTTACATTATATGTTCATCTCCCATAGTTTGATTTCTTTCTGTCACCACATATTTGACTTATTTACACCATCTACCTCCCCTTTCCCCTCTCCCCCTTACCCTCTGGTAACCACTAGTCTATTGTCCATGTCCATGAGTCTCTGTTTGTTTGTCTTGCTCATTTGTTGCTTTTAGGTTTATATCCCACATATAACTGATATCATGTGATTTTCAACTTTTTCTGTCTGGGTTATTTTACTTAGCATGATTATCTCGAGGTCCATCCATGTTGTCACAAATGGCAGTATTTTGTCTCTTCTTATGGCTGAGTAATATTCCATTTTATATATGTACCACAGCTTCCTTATCCAATCATCTGTCATAGGACACTGCAGTTGCTTCCATGTTCTGGCCACCGTGAATAATGCTGCTATAAACATCAGTGTGCGAATATCTTTTTGGATATGAGTTTTCAAGTCTCTGGGGTAAATATCCAGTAGGGGGATTGCTGAATCACACAGTTGATCAATTCTTAGTTTTTTGAGGAACTTCTATACTGTTTTCCATAGTGGCTGTACCAATTTACAGTCTCACCAGCAGTGTATGAGTGTTCCTATTTCTCCGCATCCTCTCCATTATTAGTTATTACTTGTCCTGTTGATAACAGCTATTCTAACAGGTGTGAGACGGTATCTCATTGTGGTTTGGATTTTCATTTTCCTAATAGCTAGCAATGTTGAGCATCCTTTCATATGTTGGCCATTCGTATGTCCTCTATGGAGAAATGTCTGTTCAAGTCATCTGCCCATTTTTTGATTGGATTGTTTTGTTGTTGTTGTTGTTATTGAGTCATATGAGTTCTTTGTATATTTTGGATATTAGGCCCTTATCAGAGGCGTTGTTTGCATACGTATTTTCCCATCTAGATGTTTGTCTCTTTACCTTGTGGACAGTTTCTTTTGCTGAGCAGAAGCTTTTCTGTTTGATGCAGTCCCATTCATTTATTTTGACCCTGTATGATTTAAATTCTTTTAAATGCGTTGAGGTCTTTTTTTTGGACAAGCACATGGTTTATCTTGGCAAATGTTTTGTTGGTGCTTGGGAAAAAAGTGTATTCTGTTGTTATTGAGTGGAGTGTTCTATACAAAGAGATGTACTTTAAAACACTATGAATACTCACCAAGATGGACCAGGTTCTGGGCCATAACAAATTTAAAAACAAACCTTAATAAATATAAAATAATAGAATTGATACAATGTCTCCTGTCAGACTACAATGGAATTAAAGTAGAAATCAGTAACAAAAAGATTACTGGAAAGTTCCAAAATACATGGAGATTAAATAATATACTTCTAAATAACCCATGTTTCAAGAAGAAACTCAAGAGAAATTTAAAAACATTTTGAACTAAATGAAAACGAAAGCTCAACTTATCAAAATTTGTGTATGCAACAAAAGCAGTGGTTAGAGAAAAATTTACACCATTGAGGACATATATTAGAAAAGAAGAAAGAACTAAAATAAATCATCTAAGCTTGAACCTTAAGAAACTAGAAAAAAACATCAGATTAAATCCAAAGTAATCAGAAGAAGAAATGAAGTAATGCAATCTAGGGCAGGAATCAATGAAATTGAAAACAAGAAATAAATAAATAAAACTAATAAGGCCAATTTTATTGAAGAGGTCAATAAAATTAATAAGATTCTAACCAGGCTAAAAACAAATACAAAGGGCACAAATTACTAATATCAGAAATGAAAAAGACATCTTACTACAGATTTTATAGACATTAAAAGAATAATAAAGAGATGCAAGAAACAATTCTATGCTCACAAATTCAATAACCTAGATGAAATGGACCAATTCCTTGAAAGACACTATCTGCCAAAACTCACACAAAAATAAGTAGACAATCTGAACAGGCCTATATCTAGTCTATATCTATTTACAAAATTGAATCAATAATTAATAATCTTCCAAAATAGAAAGCACCTGGCCTAGGTGCTTGACTGGTGGGTTCACTGGTGAATTCTTCCAAATATTTAAGGGAGAAATTGTACCAATTATTTACAATTTCTTTCAGAAGATAGAATGGAGGGAATACTTCTTAACTCATTTTATGATGGAAACATAACCCTAATACTAAAACCAGACAAAAGCATTACAATGAAAGAAATCAAATATCTATCATTAACATAGATGAAAAAATTCCTCAACAAAATATTAGCAAATCAAATCCAACAATGTATAAAAAGTATTCTACACCATAACCAAGTGAGATGTGTTGCAGTTATGCAAGGCTGGTTCAACAAATCAACTAATGTAATCCATCACAGCAACAGGCTAAAGAAAAAAATCACACAATCATATAAATATATATGCGGAAAAATTATTTGAGAGCATCCAATGCTCATTTATGTTAAAAACACTCAGCAAACTAGGAATAGAGGGAAACTTCCTCAACTTGATAAAACATCTATAAAAAACCTACAACTAGCATCATACTTAATGATGAAAAAAAAAACTAGAAGCTTTCCTAGTAAGATCAGGAAGAGGATGCCTCTCGCATCACTCATTTTCAACCTCATACTGGAAGTATTTACTAATGCAGTTAGACACAAAAAGGAAATAAAAAGATATACAAATTGTGAAGAAAATGACAGATAACATGATTGACTATGTAGAAAATCCAGAAGAATCAACAAAAAAACTTCTGGAACTAATGAGTAATTATAGCAAGGTTTCAGAATATAAAGTTAATGTGCAAAAGTTTATTGCTTTTCTATATACCAACACTGAACATGTGGAATTTTAAATTAAAAACGTAATACTATTTATATTAGCACCCACAAAATGTCTGGTTTTACCTAAGTATAAATCTAACGAAATCTACACAAGACCTGTATGAGCAAAACTAGAAAACTTTGATGAAAGAAATTATAGAAAAAAACTAAATTAATGGAGAGATATTCCATTCTTATAGATAGGAAGACTCATTATTGTCAAGATGTCAGTTCTTCCCAACTAAATCTATAGATTTAATGTAGCCCCAATCAGAATCCCAGCAAATTACTTTGTGGATATTGACAAATTTACTCTTAAATTTATATGGGGAGACAAACGACCCAGAAGAACCAACACAATACCGAAGGAGGGTCAGAAATATGACAGAGTGATAGACGTCCCCAGATCACTCCCCTTGAAAGAACAATAAGCTGAACATCTAAAGCTCAACAAAAAACACCCAAACTGCACACAAGCATAAGAGCTTCCACAAGTCAGAACCCTAGGTGTCAGGCGGTGGTCTGGGAGAAACAAAGAAGCTACGTCTCACAGCTGGAACTCCCTGGAGGAGGAGTGGGGAATGGAGAAGGTGCGCTGAGTTTTCTGAACAGCCCTGACGGGGACAGCTGTGAGCTCCACGCAGTCGGCAACAGGGACCAGTCATCAGGGTAGAAAGCAGAGAAGCAGGGACAGCAGAGAAACAATAGACATTTACCAGCCGTGATTACAAAACCAAGGCTGAGCCACAGCCCCCATCCACCAACCCAGAGGGCCCTATCTCCCATTTCTTCCGAGACCAAACATCACGGAGCTCCAAGGGAATGTGAGCAAATGCTATCAAAACTATCGCTAACACTGACAGGGAGAAATTGTACCAATTATTTACAATTTCTTTCAGAATGCCATTTGCTTGAAAGATCACTTTCCACCCTTTCAGTTTGAGTCTATATTTTCTTTGGAACTGACTTGTGTCTCCTAGAGATAGCATATGGTTGGGTTTTGCCTTTTCTTCCAGTCTGTGACTCTGTGCCTTTTTATTGGTCAGTTCAGTCCATTTACATTTAGGGTGATTATTGAAATATGAGCTCTTCTTATAGCCATTTTATCTTTTGCTTTCTGGTAGCTCAGTGTTCCCATTGCTTCCTTGTCTTTGTGTTTGTTTTCTTTATTTTGGTTGTCTTTTGCTGGGTTTCCTTCCGGTCCTTGTTTTATGTTATATACTTCTGTTCTGAATCTTTGGTGTGTGGTTACCATTACGAACATGTAAAGTATAGTTATATATACAGTCGTCCCTTTTCTTCTCTGTGTGCCTTATCTCCATTTCCCTTTGCGAATTTGGATCTTTGAATCCTCCCCTTTTCAGTCATTGTCTCAATTTGTCTCTATGTATGCTGAACGTTCATTACTATCTTGCTATAGCAAAATCTCTTCTTATTTTTAAGCTTATAATGTCCTGTTCCTAGTAAGGGTTGCTGCACTCCTCTGCTTCTATCAGCCTGCTTCTCTGTCAGACTTGGCCGTTTATGTGGCAAGCAGTGTCTTGATGAATTGAGAGAAGCACTTTAAGATACACATCAATGCAACACCTTCTAACTCCATGCAGTTCCCTCTTCCCAATGTTCCCCTTTCCATGTTTGCCTGGTTCCCATGCTTCCTCCAAAAATGAAATTTGCCTGCAGAAAGCCACTACACTTTCCGATGGAAATTTTGTTGGAGAAGGCTAAGTGGCTCTCTCCTGCCCTCAAATAGCCTATCTCATTTCTCTTGGAAGTTAATCACGTTCACTTTTATGGCTATGCCTAAATGATGACTTCCAGATGTTTTTAAGTGTCCAAAATAAAAGAATGGGGATTTAGTGGCTATTTAAGTTCCCAGAAACTTTCCCCTAAAAATAGAGATTTCAAAGGCATTATTTGGCCATCATTTTTATCCTCTAGTTTGGGTCACAATATCTGTTATGAAATTGGTTAATAATGGTAACTTATTGCCATGTAAGGCCAAACAAACAAACAAACAAACAAACAAACAAACAAAAACCCTTTAAAGGCTGCTCTCAACAAAAGTGCTTGAAAATAGAGGAAACACAGTTCTGACACAAGGCAAGCAATAGAAGAGACCCTGGTGCCTATCAAAAAATATTTGTTGAGCACCTATCTTGTGCCACAAATAGTGCTAACACTGGGGAAACAATAATGAACAAGACAGAAACAATATATGCCTGCCATGTCAATGAAGAAAATAGCCATTTATAGCACAGACCAGAATGGAGGCAAATGAAAATCAAGTATTTGAAAACTATAAATCTGATTTAAACATTTTCAGCATTTTAAATAGAAGACATAATTATATAAATAATTTGAGATCTGTAAAAGCTCAACAATATCACTTTGGAATAAGGATGGTAACTACAAATCTACTGTGAGACAATATATTTTTAAGAATAATATACATTGTCCTGTAAGTAGGTAGCAATTGGTGAGGCAATATCTCTAGACCATCCTACTGCTCAAATTCCCAATACTCAGGACGAAAATCAATTCTTAAATTCTGAGGAAAAGATGATTTTCACAAATTGTTCATCTTTAATACAGTGACAATATACTTCAGAGCTAAGAGCTACATATTTCCAGATGAACTTTTTAAAAATGTTACATAATTCAATTAGTGCACATTACTTAAATCTCTGAGATCATCCTCTATCCCAGCACTGTGCAATAGAACTTTCTATGATGGTGGTTATGTTCTATCTCTATATTGTCCAATTCAGTAGCCATTATCCACATGGAGTTATGGAGCACCTGAAATGTGGCTTAGTGTGATTGAGGAACTGAATTTCTATTTTTGTTTAATATGAATTTATTTAAATTTAGATAGCCACGTGTGGATGATGAACGGCGTAAATTTAATCTTAAACTGAAGGTGATTCTGTGAGTGTCGGGGGAAAAAAAGTCTCCTTCCTTTGAATTAATTTTCTCTAAGTTGAGAAATTGTTTAAACACTGAAAAAGGCAGAAAAATCTCTACATTAAGAAGACTGAATAAATAACAAAATAAAGATTAGTACCTGATTTAAACAAAATTCAGGATTGCAATTTCACTCATGACCTGACTGAATTAAAACAAACAAACAAACAAAAATATATATGTGGTTGAAAATCAGTGCATATAATTAAAGGAAAATAATCCAAAGGATATGCTCTTAGATTAATCAACACTCTAAAAAGATTTTAAATACCTCATGTTTTGATAATGATTGTTCGTTCTTTATTTAATACCTACAACGTGGCATGCACTTTACTTATAGAGGGATTATATTGCAATGAAAATATCCCCCAAATATCCACATTTAACCTGATGCATTTGAAGTGATTTAATTTCCAGCAATTTCATATATATATATATATATATAATTTTTGAGTTAGAAAATAATATAACCAAAAGATCACTTGCTTTTGGATCTGACTATAAAATCGAAGTTCAAATATATTGCTGCTTTAAAATACATAGCACATTCCTCCAGAAAATAGAAACAACATTAACATATATTTCTAATAGGTGACTAATATATAGTAAAAGCACTAATATGATATGCATGAACTTTTTACAAAAGACATCTTTGATTAAAATTATTTTTCTGAAGTGGAATTTAACCTATGACTTCCCAAGGAGTCATCAGAAAGATTTTGATTAAAATAAAATCTGTCTTGCTTAGTTGTACAGAAAATTGGTTTTAAATTTGTATGTGAAAATCATTTCTAGATGTTTGGAGTTTGGGAAAATAATTAATTCTTTTATTTTTCCAGCTTTATTGACATAGGATTAACATATAACATTGTATAAGTTTTAAGTATACAAAGTGTTGATTTGATACACATATATATTGCAAAATGATTATCACCATAGCATTAATTAACACTTCCATCAAATTACATAATTACTATTTCTTTTTTTGTGGTGAAAACACTTAAGATCTGTTCTCTTAGTAACTTTCAAGTATGCAAGACAGTGTTGTTAACTATACTCATTGTGCTTGCTGTAAATTACATCCCCAGAACTACTTATTTATCTTATAACTGGAAGTTTGTACCCTTTGACCGTTTTATCCACTCTAATCTCCATTTCTATAAATTCAGGATTTTTAGATTCCACATATAAATGTGATCATACAGTATTGTCGTTGTCTGACCTATTTCACTTAGCATAATGACCTTAGCAGGATTTAAGAAAGTAATTCAGTCTTTCAAAAATATTTCCTTTGTGCTAATTATGTACCTGGCACCATGTTTGATACTAAAAACGTGACATTCTTCCTGAACAAGAAACAAGTTCAGGTAGTGCATCAAATTAAATATTGATGGAAACATTACCAATTGCTTCATAGCCATATCTGGATCAACTGATGGACACTACTAATGCCAGATACATATTACTGAAATCTTTCTCTTACTTCCATATATATATAAGCATGACAAACAGCAATACATTATATCATACTTCCATTCCATCTGCTAGACTGACATTACTATATTTTGCTTTGGGCCAGCTAGATTGTATATGTATAGATACACAGTACATATGATCTGCCAATGAAACCAGTTTTACAGTAATACATATAAAAAAAGGCTCTGATATATTCATTGGTCACTCCGATTGGGCTTTGTTCTAAAAGTCACAATCAAATAACATCCTGATACCATCTAGGTAATTTTTTAAAAAATAAAAAATTGCATACAAGGTAAAACTCCAATTTTGTAATGTAATATATACACTTACAAAGGAGAAAAAAAGTCATCCAAATTTGTGATAAGATTGTTGGCGATTTTTATTTTCTTATTTACATGTTTCCATATTTTCCAACCTTTCTACAATGACCACACATTACATTTATAATCAGTGAAAATTATATATGTGTTAGTTACAGTAAAAATCACTCTTGCAACTGTTCCAAAACTAGTGCCAGACGAAGGCCTCACATAGGGAAATAGGTGTTGACTACAGGTGTGATTTTAGAGGGTTGATGCAGGAGGCCCAGGGGCAACCCCATTAGCTAATGACTGGAAGCTCTTTAAAGTAAACAAAGACTTTCACTATGTAAAGTTAAGGTTTAAAATGAATATTCCTGGGGAAAGGGGAGTAGTAACATCTGTTCTCACCAGGATGGAAATTGAGAAAGGCAGCTTTTTCTAGCTCTAAGTCCTGGTTAGATCCCTGGATAAATGCAGTATTGCCTTCTGGTGACTCCATAGAACATGTTTATTTAAGCATTTAGTAAGGAACATTTACAGAACTATTACTAAAAACCATATAGTTTTCAAAAGTAACACTTTTTTCTGGTTATAAAAATAGTATAATATTTTTTGTAGAAATCCTGGAAAATATGGAAAAGCTGGGGAATAAAATAAAAATAACCTATAATTTCATCGCCCAGAGGTAATAACTATGAGCAATTTGATATATAACCTTCTAATAATTTATTCTAGATGTGTGTGTATCCTGCTTCTTCACATAAAATTTTATCCTGAGTGTTTTCTTACGTCATTAAATATATTTAGTAAACCTCATTCTAATGACTGCTTAATATTAGCGATGGCTTAAAATATCGGTTTTTTTTTTGAGAAACAGTATTATTGTATCTACCATGGACCTAATTTATCATAAGAACAGATTCAAAATGTATTTGATATTTAAAAAAAAACTAGCCAAGGGATTTTTCTGAATTAGTGATCTCTTGTGGGTCTAACCAACATCAGAATTTTGACTCTAAAAATGATTTTGTTTTGCTCAAATCTCTAAAAACACCTATTATGTGCACAATGATAAATCACTCATATTTTCCAAAATACAGCCTTAGGAAAAGTACAAGTCCCTAAGAAATATTAGATAGTAAAGCATGGCAGGCCCTCCCAGCCAGTCTTTGCCTGCTGTAGCAAAGCAAATCTATCGCAGGGAGCTTAAAGGAAATATTTAAGTCAAACCGAGAAAAAAGTATCCTTAGCACAAACTTGAGCTTCTGAGTAAGTTCATCTATTCAACCTCCAAACAATAACAGCAACAAAAAAGCTACTGTAATTTTTCTAATTTTTTTTTAATTAAGAAGCTACATAAAACAATTCTATTTACAGGCTTCCCCAACCTCTGCAAACATTGGCATGGCGCATATTTGCTAAGCAAGATGTCCGAAAATTATTTTACTCAGCATACTAATCACAATTCCTTTCCAGTACCTGAAGGGAACATTTTATGTAAAAATTTGCAATTTCATTTTAAAAGAAAACTCCATTCCCAATTATCTTTGGTGGTTTGGTGATCCTTTCCTTACCTGCAAGACAGTTTAGGATCAGAAAGACCTTCCAAAAGGCCAACACCATTGTGTCGAAGTTCGTCCAGCACAGCCAGGGACCAGTAGCTTGCCTGGACTAGGCTGTGTTTCAAACTGCCTTCTTCAATTGCACTGAAGTTTGCCAGGCTTATCTGTCGGCATCACCAAGCAAACAAGCTTTTTCAGGCTTACTTACTGGGTACAGACCTTTCTCAGAGCAGATTTCTGTTTCTTTGAAACACTTTTCATGGGGCGTGTCTCTTTGATATATTTGCTACAGTGTTAATAATAAACCCACGTATTTAAAATCTTCAAGCTCTTTGTATACAGATTCTCTAAGTTTTACTGTTTAAAATCAATCTTATTAAAAGTTATACTTGGTGGGGAGGATATAGTTGGAAGAGAGCCTATGAAAATAAAAACTGACAAGGCTAATTAATTTCAAATATTTCCGTAAAAGTCTTACAGCATTGATTCACTAATTTTTTACAAATTAGGTTAGTAAATTGGTGCTCTAAGATTTTTCTCAAGAGATAGGGTTCACAGGAAGAGCACAGGGGTTATGAAGCAAAAAACAAAAAATAAACAAACAAACAAAAACAAAAAAAATATTCTATATGAACAAACTCCAAACCTGTCACACTTTTTTGAAGCCCTGGCAATTCTCACCACCCTCCACCAAAATTGACAGTTAAATGAATTACACACTTATGTCTTCCGGGTTAGAAACTTTGCAGCATTTATTCACTCACCTAATTTTGCAAAATCTGGTGAGCTAATAAATGCTTTAAGACTTTCATTGGATGAGTCTGAATTTTTGCAGAATTAGGTAACTAAATGGGTGCTATATGGTTTCCTTGGAAAGGGGGTTCACTAGGAGGGGATGGTAGGCTGCACAGGTGCTAAGTCTTCATGTGAACATGAACTTCTAATAGAGTTCTTTAGTGCTTAAGTTACCTTGAGATAGAAAAGGACCCCCTCTGGCTCTTCCCACGTGATCTCTTAAGTCCTACTGTTTCCATCTCTACAGTGATTCTCCAATTTGTTCCTTCTCCAGTCTGATGCTTCCATCTTGGTCCAGGTACTCAGCTTCTCATCCGTGGTCTACTATACCAACTTCCTAAGTAGTCTCCCTGACTTCTTTCTCTTTCATCCTGGGTACCAGCCACATGCCAATGTTTCAACTCTGATCAAGCATCTTTCAATAACACCATTATGGACTCTTTCATCAAATCTAAAGTCCTTAATCTGGATTCCCAGCCTTCCCAGATCCGGTCCCCACTTCATCTGAACTTTAGACAGGTTAAATTATCCACCCGAAAAATGCCATCAAATTTATTGCCTCAAAGTATTTAGTCACATGAAGTATGTGCAAGTTTCAGAGATATGTTTTATGAACTGTAATTTATGGGAAATGTTTGACCCTATCTCGAGTTAGCCAAGCTAATTTCCTACTGCCTCTCAGAAAGCTGTTTCACTCCATCGGGCTTGATTCCTTCTCACAGCCTTCACTGTCCATGCTTATACCAAGTTGACTCCCCGTGACTTGTATCACTACTTAGAATTTTCTCCTCCCTCCTCTTGTTATCAAAATATATTCTTAGCACAGATAAGTCATGCTTTCATATGTGAAACTTTCAGTAAACCCACATACCATCCCTCTCCCTTGGATAAAATCACATTTTACTTAGAGCCAATATTCTACACTGAGCACTTGATTGCTGTAGTTTCCTATTTATTAACTGAATCTCCTCTAAATCCAGTGACTGCGAGCCCCTCCAGGGTAGGAGCCACATCTTATACAGACAGTTCCCAATTTAAGAAAGGATGTTTCCCAGAATATATTGGTAAGCCCAATGATCAGACCCAAGAATATACATTCCTGCTGAAGCAATGCTATAAAGAGAAGTTGGTTCCCAGATCTATGCAGGACATAGTGTAGCACTGGCTTGAATTCTGGGTGCTGGGCCATGTAGGGCAGGGGAAAAGAAGAAGGAGCAGGAGGTGACATAGAAAGAACATGCCTTTCCCTTCCCAAGATATAGATTGAGCATGAAGTATCATTTTCCCCTTACATAACTATTGCATGTCTTTGTCACCCACCTTCCTTTCTGCCCGCCACCTTCATGGCCCAATGACCCCCTGCAAACCTAGAGTCTTACTCCACAGGATATCTTGTGCTCCAAAATTACTTCTTTCTTTCCAACCTTATGCCTCCTCTGTACAAGCAGACTGCCCCCTCTGTACAAGCAGACATCAACTCCCTGTTAGGAGGAAAAGAATCAATTGCCGTGAACATTTCTCAACCTATTTACACTATTGAAAACATAATGCTTGTTTTCTCCCCAGATAAGTCTCTGGCTAGGCATATTAGGCAATGAAATAAAGAGAACTGGTCTGAAGGAGGAGGTTTTGCAGAGGAGAACAACTTGTAGGGCAGCCCTCTGGAGGTCCACACCAGCTCTTCTCAGCTTTGGTTCTGCCTTTACCTCTAAGTCCACCAACTCTCCAAAAGACCCATGGTCTTCATAATGGCTCCCCCAGAAATAATGCTGGCTTTTCCAGTGGTGGGGAGCTGGGATGGTAAAGGAATTTTCTAGTCTGGTGTTTATAAGCCAGGGGTTTCTTGTTTTCTTCCATGCCCCATTGGTGACCATAGTAAGGTGACCATATAACTGGTCATTAAAACTAAGACATTTTTGAGAGTGAAAGGGGTGCTATTACAATTAAATGGGGCAGTGTAAACCATAACAGTCCCAGGCAAACCTGGACATCTGGCATCCTACTCATAGGAGAGGGCTAAGTACAAAGCAGGCATTAAGTAAAAGCTTAGTGTCTAAGCTAGTTGGCCCTGAGATGGGGTAGAGGATATGATTTAAGACCATTGCCAAAACTCATCCGCACCAGAATCTCTCATACAAACACAAAACATTCTAGAATATTTAAGTAAAATGCGAACACTGCTACTAGGTAAGACCTAATGTGGACAGGTAAAATTCTGTTAAAATAAACTAATAAGAAATAACCTAGTTTCTCTGCTTTAGACTGAATTTTGATGTTATTGACTATTGCTCATAAAAAGTGGGTCATTAAATTGGCACGTGAAATATTAAATATCTTTCACATTTTTATAGAGCTTTATAATTTTAAACTGCTTTTCCATTTTATCTTCACAACTGACAATAAAGTAAATAAGGCAGGTATTATCTACATTCTCTATATGAGAAAACAAAGGCTCAGAAACGTTGTGTCTTTCCCAAGGCCACATAGCACTCATTAGATGCTGTCCCTCCCATCACACCACACAGTGGCACAATGTGAATGTAAGGTAACAAACATGTTACTGCCTCTATGATCCTTCTTTGGGAACTTTCAGAAATTTGCAATATCGGACTTATCCTTCATTTTTTAACTTAAAAATTACAAAAGTAATACATTTTGATTGTAAAGAGATTTTAAAGAACAAAGAAGTATACAGAGAATAAAAAGAAAGTCTTAATTCTCTCACCCACATGTGTAATCCCATGCCTTGCTTATGAGCAATAGGAATTTAGCATTTTTCTCAAACCTTGTATAAATTTACACACACACACACACACACACGCACACACACACAATAATTACATCACTATCATCAACGACATGGATTTTTAACATAAAGGTAATTGTGAAATGCATATTTTCTATAATTTGCTTTTTCACTTGAAAAAGCATTTTGTTATCTCTTTATATCACTGTATACAACTAAATCTATAGATATACCTTATCCATTTTAATGTCGAATACCATTTCATAGTATAAATGTACTACAACTTATTTAACCATTCTCCTATTGGCAAATTCTTAGGTCATTTCCAGTTTTTCATTAAACAATGGTGAAATGAACATCCTTTTGCCTATATCTCTGCCCGCTTTGTGTGATTATTTCTATAGATTAGGTACCTAGAAATGGAATTGCTGGATCAAAAGGTATGAACATTTTAATTTTGGGTAGCTTATGAAAAATTGCCCACTATAAATCCTTTACAATTCTATACTTCCATTAAGAGTGCTAAGAGTGTCTCTTTCTCCACAGTCCTGTCCACAATGAAAAATTAGTCTTTTATTTTTACTTGTATCATGGGTAAACATTGTTGTTTTAATTTATATTTCTTAATGAGGTTAAGCCTTTTTTCATAGGCTTACTGGCTTAATTGGTATTCCTTTCTCCATGAATTGCCTTTTTATGACTTTAAACCATTTTTCCATTGAGTTATCTTTTAATATTGTAGAAGTACTTTTTATAGTTTATAAATATTAATCTGAGTGCAATATATACATTTTTCCAGCCAGCATTTTTTTAAAAAAAATTATGTTTTTTACCATAAAGAAGTTTGGATTTTGCTGTAGTTAAATCTAGTAGTTTTTTCCTTTGTAGCTTCTGAGTTTCATACCTTCCCTAAGAAAGTCTTTCCCAATCTGAGACTATATAAATTATATGTATAATTTATATAATATTATATAATGTATAATATCAATATACAATATTGTATTTTTAGGATGTTTCTATAATTTTGCTGACTTTCAGTTATGGCAACTCTGTCCTTCCAGTCGCTCAAGCCAAAAAAGCCTTTGTGTTATCTTGGACTTCTTTCCTTCTCTCATGTACCACATCTAATTCATCAGCAAATTCTTCTGGGTCCGTGTTCAAAATATACTCAGACTCTGACCACTTTCCCCAACTTCACTGCTACCACCCCAGTTTGAGCCACCAGCGTCAATTGCCTAACTCACTGCAATATCCTCCTAACTGGTCTCCCTGCTTCCCCCATCTTCCTTTGTGGTATATTGTCACAGTAGCCAGAATGATCCTTTTATATGTAAGTCAGATTACATCTCACTTTTGCTGGAGATCCTCCAATAATTCTCATTTTCTTTCAGAGTAAAAGCCAGTCTTTAAAACAGCGTAGAAGACCCTAAAATGATGTGCCTCATCCACTCCACTGCCTCTCTGACCTCACCTCTTACCATTCCTCCCCCTCTCACTTTGATCCAGCTATATTGCTCTTCTTGTTGATGCTCAAACTAGCCAGGCATGCTCCCACTTTTCAGGGCATTTGCCCTGGCAGCTGCCTATGTCGCTGACACTTTAACCCCAGATATTAGCAGGGCCAACTCCTTCATCTTCCTCAAGTCTTTGCTTAAATGTCGATTTTCAACAATGCCTCCCTTGTTCACACAATTTAAAACTACAGCTCTCTTTACTCAAGCCCTCTCAATTTCCTTTACCTTTTCTTTTTTCCATAGCACTCACTACCTCCTGACATACTATACAATTTACTTATTGTTTACTTTTTCATCCAGTTAGAATGTAAGTTTCAAAAGGGCAGGGATTTCTGTCTGATGTATTCACTATTCATTCCAGGGGCCTAGAACAGTGCCTTGCACATAGCAGGTAATAAATAAATATTTGTTAAGTAAATAAGTTTGTGAATCTGAATTTAATCCATTTGAGTTTTATTTTTGTGTATTGTGTGACATAAGATGAAATGTTTTGTTTTGTTTTGTTTTTCAAATATCCTAATGTCCTAAATAGTAACAATTCATGACCATTTGAGGGAATTTACCCTTTGGAAATAGCTAGTCATTCAAGGCTCATTTGAATGGATAAGGCAGGTGATCAAATTCAGTAATACTGTTTTGTGGTCAAGAAATGAGGCATAATTATAAAGTAATGAGTCTACTGTCTTTATGTGGCTTGGTTGCTGGCTCAGAAAGCAGGTTTGGGTTTCTAAAAGACAGACAAAGGCCATTCTATGACACCAACATAAGAAAAAGAGAGAGACAGAACAACAGACAGACAGACAGACAGACGGAGACAGAGACAGAACGATCTGTGAGTAAAGCTTTTCATATATATTTTTTGATTGCTGAAGAAGTCATTATGAGAAAATCAGAATTTAGTGGACTTTTTCGTACATATTTTATGGTTTTGTATGATCTTTAAAATTTTGAATTACACATAAAAGGGCGCATTCTCGTCAGTACATAGAGTGTAAAGATTTTAATTCATTCTTGTTGGAATGATTCCAAAGAAGACATTTCAAAAATTACCTGTGCAATCATAGCACCATTAAAGCTTCATTGCCTTTTTTCCAACTGCCTGCTAGACATTTCCAATTATATGCCTCGCTAGTGCTTCAAACTTAATCTCAGACATGTCTCCAAACCTGTGTCACTTCCCCACCACATTTGCTGGTGCTCCCATTATAACTCTTCATCGGGATATTTTTTGACTCCTACTTCAATTCACCCTGCCATTCTACCAGTACCAAATCCTACTGAAAACTTCTCTTTAGTCCCTCTTCTCCTTTCCATCTCCTGCAATACTCTAGTTCAGTTCCTGTTATCTCTCATTTAGATGGTTGCGGTAGATTCCTAGGCCATCTCTTGGCTTCCAATCTTCTTCCCTCTCAATTTGTTTATAACTCTGCCAGATAAGTTTTCCTAAAGTTCAATCTAATCATGTCATTCTCATACTTAAAACTTCCGTGTCTCCCCATCACTTTTGGTCTAGACCTATTTATCATTCAATAGATACCTAACCTACCTTTCCTGTTTATTTTCTGCTATTTGTAACACAAAAGAATGTCAGAGCTGGCTGAAGTCTTAAGAGCAGTTGCCCAATGAAAGTGAATACTCTCTGTTCCCTGAGCATATGCCTCACATTTCTACCTCTGCGCCTTTGCAGGGCTATCTCCTCCTCCTAGATCACCTACCCCACCAAGTCTAACTGTCCAAAATCTACTCATCCCAGAAGCCTCATCACATATGCTAACTCCTCCGTAGATTGTCTCCTGATTCCTCCATGATGTGATCTCACCTTTACAGCTTTAGGTACAAAAAAATACCTTCTATGTTATCTTCTAAAGGATAACATAGTTCTTCATGTACTGGTCCTCTTCATGCCTCTAGGAATGCAAGCACCTAAGGTGGAGAAAGAAGATAAAGACTGTGTTTAGGTGATTTTACACACACACACATACGCACACACTGAGAGACAGAGAAAGAGAGGTCGATCATGTGATGGGCCAGGCATGGTGCTAAGTGCTCTATATGCATTATCTCACTTAATCCTCTTCACAGCATTATGAGGTAGTGGTATCATTATCTTCATTTTATAGGTGAAGAAACAGAAGCACAAGGAAATTAAGCCATTTGCACAAATCTCATATATAACAACAGGTAGAATCAGGACTCATTCTTATTTCTCTCAACTGACCTCAAATATTCCTGTTATATAACCCACATCCTAGTTTACATACACAGTTAGGTAGTTTTCTGTTCTCTTCAGTAGGCAGTATTTATTGGCTCCTGATCTCCCTCCCCATCCTTTTTTGCACACATATAGTGAGCAGCTATTTTTATCTTGCCTTACCAGTCCCCTGTTGTGAAATGGCTGCCAGTCATCTTTCTCACAAGTAAGGCAGTGGTTGGCCAAAGCCTCAGTCCCTGATAACCACTTTATGGGTAAAAATGAGACTCAGAGAGACTTTTTCGGAAGATCACATAAATGCCAGAGTCAGGACCTCAGCCCAAGTCAGCTGGCTCCAAGATATGTGTTTTTAATTTGTGGTATACTGTGACTTTAAGGACCTGGTATAGTAATGTTTGTTGAATTTGCTTTTTCAAGTTCATGGTATGACGAAGTGACTATTTGAAAGAGTATCACTCATTTGGATGTGCATGATCTGGTATATTTGTTGAAAAACAAACCTAGAATAACATAATCAACGACAACAACAACAAACTTCTTTATAGCAGGTTAACACTGAGTTGCCTTGAAAGCAATAAAAAGAAATGGCACATAGGTCTACATTTATCCAAACCAAGGGGCTGAGAGTTCTAGACTAGGGACTCTAGAATGAGAAATTCTCAAGTGAATTCTGTGATGGGTTATGCAGTGAAAGAATTCCCTTTCTCCCTCCCATCTCCATGTGTAAGGAGTGGAATTTCTCTCAGAAATCAACCTGGTATGAATACAACTGGTCCCTAAATGTGATCTCTGGACACCTTCCTGGGAATCATCCAAAAGCTTCCAGAGAACTGCCAAAAGTGGCCCTCAGTAAGCCTGTGAAGTAAGGACACTTTAGGAGTATGTTTAGGTAAGGCCATGGAGATTCTTGTCCTCTTGAATTCGGGAAATCATTTCCTATCCTGGAGGGGAAAAAAAAAAACATGCAGAAAGTTCTTTGGCAAGTCGTGTTTTAACAATAAGTATGAGTCAGCTTGTGTCGAGTAGACTAAGATTGCTTACCTAGTGATAGTAGGGAGGCTGGAAAAGGTTAGTACCAGGAACTCTATGTTAACCGATAGTGTGACTCAACTTGTTGTGTACTTTAAAGTGTTTGGGGAAGCCTACTCCTAGGTGATTTGTGTTGACACACTGTACAAACACATGTCATAGACTCCACTTTAAAAAAAAACACATGTATGTGCAGGAGCAGGCATGCACACTTTTGCAT
>NW_024348527.1:1349960-1379611 GCF_902729225.1 Pteropus medius
CACTGTCTAGCTCTTCGTTGCTTCTCTGATCTCATCTTCCACCACTCTCCCCTTTGCTCATTCCTCTGTAACCACGATGGCAGCCTTGCTACTCTTCAAACATGTTCCCACTGAAGGGCCTTTGCAATTACTATTCCTGCTGCCTACTACATTCTTCCCCAGCTATCTGTATGGTTTAATCCCCTTCCTTCCCTCAAATATTTGCTCAAATGCCACCTTCCCAGAGATCCTTTCCCCAATTACCCTATCCGAAAGTGCATGTGTTACGCCCTAAGCCCCTATCCTACTTTTATTTTCTCCTCATAGAATTTATCACCATCTTACATTATATTACATATCTTATTTCATGTCTTCCTACACTAAAATATGAGATATATAAAGGCAGATACTTTGTCTGGCATGTTTATTCTTGTATCTCTGTCACCTAAAACAGCCCCTGGCATATAATAGGTGCTGGACGAATATTTGCTGGATATATGAATTAGTGGATAGAGAAGGGGACTCCTACATTCTTCTTGGTTCATGTTTCCATATAGCAAATGACTTTGTAGACATATATTCATCCCACTTAGTCATTTACCAAACTAATGTTTCTCGTATGTCCTTATGTCCCAGGAATAGCATACTCAGACTAGTGGAAAAGAAAGACAAGTAGACAGGGAATGACAATACCGTACAGTAAGTACCACTCAGAGGGGTGAGAAACACAGAGAAGGAGTTAGTGAAGGCTTATCAAAGGAGATGGCTCTTGAAGAATAGGAGATGCTAGTCAGGAGAAGAAAAACGAAGTGGGAATGTGGAGAAAGGCACGTCAACATCATTTTTATGAATGTATAGGCTCATTTTGGCAACAACTTTACCATGTTAGGACACAGAGTGGCAGGGAAGGAGATACACAGGGAGAAGCAAGGCTGGAAACAAAGCAGAGACAATAGCTGGAAGGCCTTGCCTGCTGTATGAAGTACAGAGTTAAGCTTTTAAGTCAGAGGAGACAAACTTGTCAAACATGGAGCAAGCCAGCCTAAAGGTGTGTATAGTTTGACCTATACATTTATTCTTTTAAATTTAGTGGCTATTATTTTAAAAAATAAAATATTTACCATAAAAATCCAGAATTTTAGCTTTTCTTGAAATATCAGAAAATCATACCAGACTAGCCCATATGGCTATGACTGCCAGCATCTGAGCAGAAGTTGTTCCTGTTAAGCAGGGCTTTTGCTCTCTCCAGTCTGTTAGTCTCCATTCAGCCTGTTTGATTATGTTATAGCTGATCCCACCCTTAGTGTGGCCAGGAAGCAATAAGCCTTCAGGTTTGAGTCTTTGTCTTTAAAACCTTCACTCTTACACAGTGCATGACTAATGCCTAGCACAAAGAAGGCCCTTCATAATACTCTATTTGAAAAATGAATAAACTCATACCATTATCTCCTACTGGGAGGCCTTTCCTTCTTTCTCTGCCCATGTAAATCCTGCCTCATCTCTCAAGGCTCAGCTCAGATACAGCCTCCTACATGAAGCCTTCCCTGATTTAATGTTCCCTACTCAACAGATGTGAACTTTTCTATGGCTATAGGGTGAAGGATATGAAATCAACAACATTGGGGTACAGGGGAGCATTGGGGAGAGCACTGGAATGATTAGAGCTGGGCTGTAGGTGGAGGGAAAACTCCAAGGTTTGAACTTGAGAATTTGTGTACCTGAGTGGAGAGTGTCTAAATGGTGGAAGCTGAGAGACAACTGTAAAATAATTTAATATACCCCAGCTTGGAATGTTGTTTCATTTATTTTTATTTCCTCTTCTTGATTTCCTTCTTTTCTAGCTCTCTGTCTCCTGTAGCTTAACTGACATTAAACAGCTAACAGACAACCCACAGGCTCACGAAGTTAGCTTTCAGAAGAAATGTTCTGAGAGCAGGCAAAATGAGATTGCACCAACAATCCCGAGAGAGTCATGATAAACAGGAACAATTCTGACTGCAAGTTGTCCAACATTTATAGATCAAGAAAACTGCAATCAGGACAAGACCATAGTCCTGTACCCTCGTCTTCTCCTTTTTCTATAAAAGACCCAATCCTGCTTTAGCCAAGGGAGTTGACTAATGTCAAGGTATTCCCTATGCATATCACCTAAATAAAGCCTGTAATCTCTATTTGTCACTTTAACTACTTTTATCTTTAACAGTCTGGCACTATGACTCAGGTCGGGTCTGGAGAAGCCCTGGAGCTTACCAAGGTTTCAGATCAGGACAGATCAAGCCCAGGAACCCCTTCCTCCCTTTTTGGGGACCCCTATTTGGTCAAGTAGTAACTCCTGTTTCCACTTATGTGCTTCACTTCTTTGTAGAAGCATGCAAGTTGTAAGCTTCGATTCTTTGAAAGGGTTAACCTTTTGCCTGACTAAAGTCCCTGCCTCTATTATCTTTTTGTCTTTTGGGTTTCTCTGGCCTTTCAGGTTCTCTGGGAGCAGAGGATGAGATGATGATCTTAAGGTAGAACAAGGCCTTCTTCTACGTTAGATTTCTTTTACTATGGGCTAAGTGGACTGACTTCGAGGAAGACAATTTTGAACTGTGGTGATCCATTTGGAATCTTAGGACACATCAAGGCTCATGCTTTGAAAAAAAAAAAAAAAGAAAGAGAAGAATGTTACCTAACACTGGGTGGCTTTCTTTAAATGGTAAGGAGAAGCTGAGAAAAGGAACAATTCAAAAGATTCTACTCAATTGATTCCTCTCTTAAAACAAGCTCAGCCTTCTCCCTTCCCAAAGACCTTCTCCTTTCTAACTCTGTGACTGCCCCTTCCAATCTATTTCCCTCCTGGCCTCCCTCTGTTCTGTCTTATTTCTCCTCCTTTTTCTCTTTGTTACCCACCTCTCACCTTAAGATCCCTACCTTTAGATGTCTCCAGATATGCAAAAGCTAGAGAGACAGGAGAAAGTCTTTTCGAGGCAATTCTTCAGGTTTTTCCTCTTCCACTGACTGAGGAATAATCCAAACCTGTCAACAAGGGTGTGATGAATCTGTCTCTAAATCTGGGGACCAATTAGAAACCACTTTTAAGAACTAGTCAGAGTTGGCCATTAATACTAACACCCCAACAGCAATCTGCACATTCTTTGCTAATGGTTTTAAGCCTGAAATATCAGATGCTATTCAGAAGCATAAAATAGGTTTGCAGACCACATCCATTTATGAGTTACGACACTTGGAGTCCAGCACTTTTTAGTCCACCATTTTGCAAAGAACATAATAAACAAAAAGAAAACTACACAACGCTAATTTGTCATTATAACTTAAATAGCTTGAGGGAAATAAAAGCCCTTCTACAAATACAACATAGATAGACATGGATACTGGCAGATATTGTACAGAAAATGAAACTGGGCCTTCAATTGTCCTGCTGTGGACAGGAAACAAGACATTCAACTAGGGTTGCCAGATTTAGCAAATAAAAATACAAGAAATTTTGGATTTCGGATAAACAACAAGTAATATCTTAGCGTAAGTATGTCTCAAAATATCTGGGACACACTAACACTAAAAAACGATTCGTTGCTGATCTAATATTCAAATTTAATTGGACTTCCTGTATCTTATTTGGCAACCCTGCACAGGTTGCTCAATCAAAAACAAAGTGACTCCCCTCCTCCAAAGAAGGCATCCTAAAGTATCTCCAGTTGCCTCTGGGTCAAGCAAGGAGAAATAACTCTATTCATAAATGGTCATCTAATCTTGTTTTTAGTAGACACTAGAGTCACACTCTCTACTATTAATTCCTTCGAATTTTCTGTAATACTACCTCAGGATACTAAAAAAATTCAGTGGTGGGACTTACCAATTGAATACATTCTCTCCCTCTCTTGTAACCCTTTGTCTTTTTGAGATCTTTAACTTCTCAACATACCTTTCTCTTCAGTCCTTATACCTTCCCTAACCTATTCAGATGAGACCTTTGAGTTCAATGGTGAACTACTATTAGGTGTATACCAAAGGACTTTTTCTTGGTCTCTTGAACTCTGATAATCCAGCATGCCATCTTATGTGGGCTTCCCTCAAGTACATGAGTAGTACCCTAAGAACTACTTCTGAGTCTTCCATTCACTTTCTCCCTGAAATGACCTCAGTTTTATGATTTTATTTCTTCAGTAACAGATATCCTCTGGGCCTCCTCATCTACAGACATGGGAAAAACAAAGGACATAGAACCCTTAAAAGTCAATATTAACACTACATAATATTAACACTTATATATCTCTGCCTAAATTGGCCAGTATCCCCGAAAACCCAAAGCATTAGAGGGAGCATGACCATTGTGGCAGGTTTCATAGTTAAAGACTTAATTATTTTTTGTACTAGTGCCTGCAATATGCCTATCCATCCAGTAAAAACAGCCTAATGGACATAAGTACTATTTCATAGAAGATGTAAGGGCTATAAATCATACAGAATGCCCATGCAGTCCCCAACACAAACATGATCCTGGTTTCTATTCCTCCAAATTCACCACACTTCACAGTAGTGTATGTTTCTTCAGCCTTCTTTAGTGTTCCCTTACACCCTAAGTTCCAATACTTTTTCACTTTAACATGGCAAAAACAACAGCTTGCCTGGACTGTGATGCCACCAGGCCCCAATGAAGCCACTTCATACTTATCTCAGGTTCTCAGTCATAATCTCCAAGACTTACAGGTTCTGTTTTCCTCTACCTTGACCTAATACGCAGGTGAGTTGGTCTTATATTCACCTGATTTAACATCTTCTCAAGAGTGCTCTCTTTATCTCTTGGAAACTTTGACTATAAAGCACATACAGTTTGTAAGGATAAATTACAGTTTTGTTAGACTCAGTTTCACTATCTAAGCCATGACATATCTGAGGGAGGTAAATCCCTCTAAACAGATAGAAGTACAGCCATTTAAAATTGCCCTCACCCTATTACCAAAACACAACTTAGTGGACTTAAAGAATTTAGGGGATATTGCGATTGATGAATTTGCAATTTTTCTCAGTTACCTGCCACCTTCTATGATATGACTAAAATGGCATTCCTGAAACTCCAACTTCAGAATAACTGAGTCAACCTTTGACCAACTCAAGGTTATTATTCACAACCCTACCATTCTGGGTCACCTCCAAATTATACTAAGTCTTTTTTCTGCTTATACATGAAAGTGATAGTCAAGTTCTTGGAGTTTTATTTCAGAAACATAATGGAAATCAGAGGCTTGTTGGATATTATGCTCTTTCTCTTCTACCTGGTAGCTAAACAGCTGCATTTAATCTTGGGGTCAACTTTCCACCTAATGGTACCTCATGTAGTTTAAATTTTCTCACACAACATTTTTTTGTTTTCAGACTCACTTCTTATGAACTGCTGCTTCTGTCTTCAGCTCATATTACCATCTATAGGAATCACACTCTTTTTAAAAATTGAGATATAATTCACATACCACAAAATTTATCCTTTTGTAGTGTACAATTCAGTGGTTTTTAGTATATTCACATTGTTGTGCAACCACTATCTAGATCCTAAAGATTTTTATCATCCCCAAAAGCAGTCGCTTCCAAATCCCCCTCTTCCCAGTCATAGGTAACAATTAATATACCTTCTATTTCTATGAATTTGCATATTCTGGATTTTTCATGTCAATGGAATCATACAATCTGTAACCTTTCACGCCTGGCTTATTTCACTTAGTGTGGTTTAAGGTAATCCTTAAACCACACTAAGTGGTAGTATGCATCCACACTTCATTATGTTTTCTCGTTAAGTGATATTCCATTGTATGCATATACCACATTTTGTTCATCCATTCATCAGTTGATGGACATTTAGGTTGTTTCCACTTTTTAGCTATTATGAATAATATTACTATGAACATTGAGCACAAGCTTTTGTGTGGACATATGTTTTTAATTTGGGGGGTTGGTATATACTCAGGAGTGGAATTGCTGGATCATATAATAACTCTATATTTAACCTTTTGAAGAACTACCAAACTGTTCCACAGTTACTGCACCATTCCTACCAGCAATATATAGGATTTCTATTTTCTACATCCTTACAACACTTGTTATTGTCCATCCTTTGTTATTGTAGCCATTTTTGTGGGTGTGAAGTAATATCTCAATGTGGTTTTGATTTTCATTTCCCTAATGAATAATATTGTAGAGTGTCTTTTCATGTGTTTATTGGCCAATTGTATATCTTGTGTCATAGTCTTAATCTAACTATCTTATTTCTTCTTCTAGAGAAGGAAGAACCTCAAGATTGTTTCATTTTAACCTAAGAACTTTACCTGTCTCTTTGTTGTCTCCTTGAAGCACCTCTATAGAACTTAAACTTAAAATTATTTGTAGACAAGTCATATCTTGAAACTGGAAGGCACCAAACAAGCATATTTTCAAATTGGGTATGCTATTACTACTTCCTAAGAGCTTATTCAATATAATTCCCTTCCTGAAGTCAAGTTAGCATAACTAGCTGAACTTACAGGATTGACTCTAGCATATCAGCTAGAAAGAAATGAAAGGGCTAATATGTACACAGAAAATAGATATGTCTTTGGTGTAATTTTATTTTGGTATGTTATAGAAACAACGAAGTTTCCTAATAGCTGAAGTTTCTTTCAATAAGTCGTATGAGCACATTCAAGCTTTGGCAGATACCTTGCTCTCCTCCAAGGAAGTATCTATAATTAACATTAAAGCTCGTACTGTGGAACAAAACCATGAGGCAAAAGAAATGTCTTCTCGGGCCAACATGCTAACTTGGTGCTTTCACCCAAGTTCAATGGGTTCAACAAATAAAAAGCAATCAGGTTATTCTATATTACTTCTATGAAAACTTGGACAAATTGCAGTTAAGCATCAAACTCTGGCGGGGAAAAGGTGTTGGGAAAAATCTGGGTGTTTTCTTTATCAAATGGGCTATGGAGACACCAATACTGTCCCTTGGTCTCTTCAGTCTCTCTAAAATGAAGCTTGATGATAAATTTACAAGATATGACCCATCATAGTAAACAAATGTAAAAACTATTCTGGGACAACATTGTTGAGAAAATTTTAATCAGATACTAGCTGAAGTCTCCAGTACATGTTCCAACTGCCAGATTGATAACCTTGGAAAAACTCTTAAGGTAGGACATGGACAAAAACCGTAGCCTTGGGGACTTTTTGAACATTTACAAATAAACATTGTACAACTCCCTACATCACAGGAATTTGAACATGTACTTACTATTGCCTGCCTTCATTCTGAATAGCTAGAAGTTTTTCTTGGTCCTAGATTGTTACAGATTAGAATGTCAATTGTGATCCCCAGGGCAACCACTAAGAAAATAAATCAAAATATATATTAAAAGGAATGAGTAGAGAGTTAAAATGGTACATTAGAAAATACTGATTGAACACAAAAGAATTCAGTAATGAAAGAATTGAGGAACCAAAAAGATATAAGACATATAGTAAAAAAAA
This sequence comes from Pteropus medius, assembly GCF_902729225.1. NCBI lineage: Eukaryota > Metazoa > Chordata > Mammalia > Chiroptera > Pteropodidae > Pteropus > Pteropus medius. Next base: position 1,357,437 of record NW_024348527.1, read on the forward strand.
TAGCAAAATGGAAGAAGAAAGTTTTCTCTTACCAGTAGTTACATTAAATTTAAATGAATTAAACTCTCAATTAAAAGGCAGAAAATGACAGAATAGAAAGAAAAAAAAAACATGATCCAGGTATATCCTGTCTATAAGAAACTCATTTATAACCCAGAATATAAGTAGATTGAAAGTAAAAGGATGGAAAAAATATTCTTTGCAAACAATAACAAAAAAGGAGCTGGAGTGACTGTACTAATATCAAAATTAAAACTTTTGTATGTCAAAGGACACTATCAATAAAGTGCAAAGACAACCCATAGGGTTAGAGAAAATATTTGCAAATCATATAGCTAACAATGGTCTAGTATACCGAATATATTAGAGCTCTTACAACTTAAGAACAAAAAGACAAACAACCCAATTTAAAAAAGGGCAAGAGATTTAAATAGATATTTCTCCAAAGAAGATATGTAAGTGGCTAATAAACACATGAAAAGATCATTAGTTATTTGGAAAATTCAAATCGAAACCACAATGAGATATACTCACTAGGGTGTCTATAATTAAAGAAATAGAAAATAACAATGTGTCAGCGAGGATGTGGAGGAATTGGAAGCCTCATACATTGCCATTAGAAGTGTAAAATGGTGCAGTCACTGTTGAAAAAAGTTTGGCAGTTCTTCAAAAAGCTAAACATAGAGTTACCATATGACCCAGCAATTTCACTTCTAGATATATACTTAAGACAACTGAAAACATATGTTCATACCAAAAAAAAAAAACGACCTGTGCACAAATGTTCATAACAGCATTATTCATAATAACTAGTCATTATTCAAAAAGTGAATATTAGCCAGTTGTCCATAAACTGATGAATGGATAAATCAAATGTGGCATATCCATACAATGGAATATTAATCGGTCATAAAAAGGAATGATGACACATGCTACATAGATGACCCTTGAAAACATGCTAAGTGAAATAAACCAGACACAAAAGGCTACATATTATATCATTCCGTTTATATGAAATGTCTAGAATACACAAGTCCATAGAGAGAGAAAGCAGATTAGTGGTTGCCAGGGGGAGAATGGGGAGTGACTGTTTAACGGGTATGGGGTTTATCTTTGAGGCAAAGAAAATGTTCTGGAATTAGTGTTGATGGTTACACAACATCGTAAATATACTAAAAACCACTGAACTGTACACTTTAAGATGGTTAAAAGAGTGAAATTTATCTCGAAAAAAAATTTTAATTTTATCAAGAGAAAACCTGAGGCTTTTACAAGAATCTTTACATCTAGAAGGCTTATGCAGATATAGCAAAGTAAGTTTTCTTTAAAGTTGGGGAGAAAGTTAAGAGCAACCTTTTCAATTATATATACAGACTTATAAAAAGGGACAAGAAATCTTCCCAGAGTGTATTTGACACTTCCTATTGACTATGTTATTGGATTTTACCCTTGACCATGTATGTTAATTTACCCTTTCTCTCTTCCATATCAAGGTCTGATAGAATGAAGGCGACTCATTAGCTGCTGGCTCATCCACTGGTCTTCTTTCAGGATACCACGAACAGACCTGATTCAGCAAGGCCTTTACCCATTGTTGCCACAGACAGGTAGTATCTCATTTGACTGGGGAATAGTGGTCACATCAGATCCCCAGACCTGTGTGGGTTCATGGTCTGAAGTTAAGGTGGCCCAGCTCGGGCCCTTAAGGATCCTCAAGGCCCTCCTAGCATCTGGTCTGCCACCATTCTTCTCACCAGACCAAGCCCATCATCCAAATGTGCCAAGTCCTTGGCATGCGAGGAATCAGTCAGTGGCAGGCACAATCATAACCCAGGGAGGCTGCTGCAGCCATCAGGTCACAAGGGTAGAAGTGGGTGGGTTTGCCACTGCCTCAGGGCCAGGACTGGCCTGGCTGCAGTGGCAAGGTTTCTGGGTCAATAAACACTGAAGTCACTGGACACCATGAGCATGGATGAGATTACCTAGGGACAGGGCACACAGCATCATAAGACAGCAAGACTGAGGGCAGAACCATAGAGAGCACTGACATTTAAAAGGGAAACTGAGAAGAGAACTCAGAGAAGTAGGAAGAATAATAATTCTACTAATGATACCGCTATCATTTACTACCACTTGCCATGTTCTGATGACTGTGCTAAGTGCTCCACAAACATCATCTCATTTAATCCTGAACAAAACTTTATGAAGCAGGCATTATCACCCCCATTTTCCTGAGAAGAAAACAGACTCAGAGGCATTAAGGTAGCCTGTCGAATTTATCCTGATAATCAGTGGCAGAACCAGGATTCAAATCCAGTTATGCCTGCCTTTTTAGTTCACACCCTTGTTGCCAGAAAACCTATGAGTGTGGTCATGGGGCCCAAGGGATGAAAGAGTACAAGGAAGAACAGAATAATCCATAACACAGTATCAAATCCACTCCAACAATGGGTCAGATAAGCACAGAAAGTGTCCAGTAGATTAACAACAGGACCAGTAGATTAACAACAGGATGTCATATGTGACCTTGGTGAGGATGGTTTCAGTAGGTGGTGGGAACTCAGGACAGATTGCAAACAATTGAGGGACTGGGGAGGAAAGAAGTGGAAATTGTGAATGGAGACTATTCAAAAGTTTAGATTTGAAGGAAACAAGAGGGATAAAGTGGTAGCTACAGGAAAGGAAAAATCTAGTGTCTAAGGAGATCTTTTTTCTTGTTACAAAAGTTACATTTTTCATGGAGAAATTTTAGAAGATATTGGTGAATCAAAGGTATCCCACAAACTGGAGATAATCATGGTAACATTTTGGAATTACCTTTCTGGCCCATCACATGCACACATTTTTACCAAAATGGTATCAAATCATTTATATTTTTTTGTAACTTGTTTTTCGATTAAAATACATTGAGAACACTTTCCCATGATAATAAATGTGCTGTGTAAGCATCATTCATATAGCTGCTTGATATTCTACAGGCTATATTGAAACATCATTTCCTTCACTATTGGCATCCACCTCTTCTCTCCTCTCCTCTTCTCTTCATTTCCCTTCCCTTTCCTTCCACTTCCTTTCCTTCTATTCTCTTCCATTTTCTTCCCTCCCCTCCACAAGCTATTGTGCAGTAGAAGTGTAATTAATTCTATCAAAATAGACTTAATATTGAAGAAAATATGAAGAAAATGAAGACAATATCAGAGAAATACTTGTCTTCAAAAAGATAAGCCGAATGATACTTGAGCATATTTATACCTACAAGCACATGTGTGAGAGAGAGAGAAAGAGAGAGAAGGGAGAGAGAGAGATAGATAGAGAGAGAGAGACAGAGACAGAGACAGAGACAGAGACAGAGAGACAGAGAGACTAGTAGAGAAGGAATGTTTAAAGATAAAAATGGGGAAGAAGAAGGGAGGGTTGTCAAACAATAGATCAAAGTTCCTAAGATGGAAGGAAGATACAGAGCATAGATGTCATAATTAACCTTAGACAGGTGCCTATAAGTCTGTGAGGGGTGTATCACGTTGGGTGGCAGGAAGTTGGGGTTATTTCTGGCTTCTGTATTTATGATATAAAGTGGGGGTCCAGGTCATCTGCTGAGAGACAGGGGAAGGGGCTTAAGAAAACTGGTGAGTAGCTGAACTGGTTTCTTTGGTGAATGGGAGAGAATGCTAACGAAGAGCACACAAAGATCCATGGCAGTGTGGAAAGCCCAGTTGAGATAGAAGCCAATTGCCATGCATAAGAGGTAAACATTTTGGTTCAACCTAGATTTGGGTTCTGGTACTATGCAAGTATAATGGATGGACCAGTAGCAAGGCAGTTTGAAAATATTGGTAAGATAGTTTTCTAGGGTAGAAATGAAGGAGAGGGCTGCTAGATTGCATGGGAAATAATAGAGGACGTCAAAGGACTAGAGGGTTAAGCGAGTTAGAAGAATAATTGTAGTGACAATAAAAGCAAAAACTAAACAGATAGGTTTGGGATAGAGAAGTGTAACTCTAGCCACCAGGGATGCCACAACTCCAGGCCACAAGGATTGAGACTGAAGTTACCTCTTCTGAAACCAATGTCACTTCAGTCTATGCCAGTGCAGAAACTATAAGCTCTGGCTTTACCGCCGTGTTAGTCCACATTGGCAGAGACTATAGAGACTTAGGCTGAGGGAACTTCGACCATTAGGCCTAGTTTCCACTGTCCTCCAAGCTCTGCTGAGACTAAATCCACTAGGACTTCACCCTGGTTGTCATCACTCCTCCTGCCCCCAGCATATTGCATCACCATCCCCATACTGCCATGTATTTCTTTGCCCTTGATCCATTGCTCCACTCTTCTCCCACCCCAAGAAATTTTCCTCTATAACCACTGGAACTGCTTCACCATATTCAGCAAATCCTCAGACTCTCCATCGAGAGTTCCCTTCATCCCCCGACTTGAATTGAAATCTGGTGGCCACCACTGCGGCCCTCTGGAGTAGCATTTATCTTTTCTGTCCTCAAAGGAAGATAAGGATGGAATTGGTGTCCTTCTTGCTTCTCATTTATGCTTTCAGACCATTATTTCCCTGTGCATCCAAAACAAAAATAGTATAACCAAATTAGATCCTTTGAGGCTATTTAAATATATGCCTTCTTCCCCTCCTCCTCACTGATTGAATTACCTTCAGGCCACTCTTCTTTATTTACTAATGACTTTGATGCTTTCTTTCCACCTTATGCCCTGGCACTATCCTGAGTTATTTCAACATCCCCAAGATTAATCCATCTGACATCTCTCAGTTCATGATCATCTCAAAGATCTCTTTCTGTAGACACGCACACACACACACACACACACACACACACACACACACACCTATAGCCACATCCCAAATCTTGTTATTACCGAAAACTGAGTCATTCCTAAAGTCATGAATTCAAGCATCCCAATCTCCTACCACAAACTCCTATTCTGTTTTACAACTAGCACCATGGCTATTCTTCAGCTCCTAAAGTCTGTAGATCCCTCTCCTTCCTCCCAATCTATCAGGGTTCTTCTTTATCTCTATCATTACTTATCTTAGATGACATGGTTCATTATTTCAGTTACATTCTTACCAGTACTAAGCTTCCTTGCTTTGACCTTGTCTTGTAAGTTCTACCTTGCCAAACCCAACTCTTTTCTCTGTACCTGCACCTGAGCACTGCTAGAGGAATTTACACAACAGAGCACACTGGTCTACAAGAACTTCAAGATCGTCAATCCTAAATGTGCCCACAACACTGCCAGGCAATCCTGTTAAATTATTTTGGTTAACTCATTCTCTGGAACAAATATTTCAAACCTTCTCTACCTCCTTAAATGACAGTTCTCCCTCAAATGACTCCTTCTTTCCTCACTTCCACCTCTGTTCTCAGCAGCTCTTCCCATGTCACAGAGAAAATTATCTGCTTCCATCTTCATCTTATTCTCCTCTGTTACAGTGAAAAAAACTGTTACACTTCTCTGCAATGGTAATCCTTCTGTGCATACTTTTGATCCCATTGTCTGCTATCTTTTAGGAACCTTACGCTATTGGTGATCCCTCTCTCCTGTTTGTTCAGTTATTCCCTCTTCATTGGATCCTTCCCAACAAGTTTAAACATATTGAAGTGTCTCCATTAAAAAACAAAACAAAATAAAACAAACAAACAAAAAACTTAACTCAATGTATCACCTTCCCTTTCACAGCCAAACTTCTTGTGAGAGTTGTCTCTTCTTACTGTCATTCATTCCTTGCCTCTAGTTTATACCTCAGTCCACTTTCATCTGTTTTCCATCCCCTTTACTACAGCAAAGCATTTCTAATCTCCATATTGTCAAAATGAATGGCAGTTTTCATTCATCTTGCTAGACTTCTTGGCAGCATTTGAACGTGAATCACTTCCTCCTTAAAATGTTCACCTCCATTTTTTTTAAATTTAATTTATTATTTTGAGATAACTGTAGATTCACATGCAGTTGTAAGAAATAATACGAAAAAGATTTCCTGTACTCTTCACCTAGTTTTTCCCATTGGTAATATCCCACAAAATTATAGTACAATATCCTAACCAGAATATTGACATTGATACAGTCAAAATATAGAATAGTTATATCACCACAAGGATCCGTCAGGGTGCCCTTTTATAGCCACACCCACTTCACTCCCAGATCCTTGCTTTTCCTCATCCCTGCTCTTAGGAACTAATTTGTCCTGTTTTTAAATTTTGTCATTTTAAGAATGTTATATAAATGGATTCATAGCATATGTAACTTTTTGAAATTGCCTTTTCACACCCAGTATAATTCTTTGAAGATTCATCCAGCTCACTGTGTGTATCAATATTTTGTTCCATTTTATTACTGAGTAGTATTCCAGGGTATGGATGTACTATAGGTTATTTAACGTATTTTCTATTCACTTATTGAAGGGCATTAGGGTTGTTTCCAGTTTGAGGCTATTATAAATAAAATTCCAATGAATATTTGCATATAGGACTTTTTGTGAACATAAATTTCCATTTTTCTAAGATAAATGCCCAGGAGTACAAATACTGGGCCATATAGTAGCTGTATGTTTAGTTTTATAAGAAACTGCCAAACTCTTCCAGAGTGGCTGTACCAATTTATATTCCTACCAGTAATGTAAGAATGATTGTTTCTCTGTAACATTGTCAGCATTTGGTGTCATTATTGTTTTTTTTTCCTTTTGTTATTCGGATAGATGTGTAGTGGTATTTTATTGTGGTTTAATTTGCATTTTTCTCCTAATGGCTAATGATATTCAACGTCATTCATGTGCTTATTTGACATCTGTATATACTCTTCAGTGAAATGTTCATGTTTTTTGCCCATTTTCTAATTGCATTGTCTGGTTTTTGTTTTGTTTTGTTTTGTTTTTACTGTTGAGTTTTGAGAGTTTTTTATATATTTTAGTTACAAGTCCTTTGTTGGATACGTAGTTTGTAAATATTTTCTCCTGGTTTGTAGCTTGTCTTTCATCCTCTTAAAAGAGTCTTTTATAGAACAAAAGTTTTAACTTGTTTTAAGTTTTACCTGGCTCTAGATCCCAAAGGTTTTCTCTTACGCTTTTTCTAAAGTTTTATACTTTTACATTTAAGTTTGAGATTCATTTTTATTTTAGTATAAAGTATAAGGTTTAAGCTGAGGTTCATATTTTCTTTTCCTTTGTTCACCTATGAATGTCCAATTGCTCCAGGACCATTTGTTGAAAAAGCTATCTTTCCCCCATTGAACTGCTTTGTACAAAAAATGTTGGGCATATTTGTGTGGGTCTATTTCTAGGTTCTCTGTTCTGTTTCAATGACCTATGTGTCTATTCTTCTTCCAATGCTGCACTGTCCTGATTATTGCAGGTGTGTAGCAAGCCTTAATAAGTGATGTATGTTTTGTTTATCATTGTATCCTCAGCTCCTTGAACAGTGCCTAGCAAATTGTAGATACGAAACACTCTAAAATATTTCTTGAGGTGGAACAGTGTCACAAGTTTTGTTATCTAATAGAACTTTGTTCAATGATGGAAATTTTCTCTATCTGCATTATGTAATATAGTAGCCCCTAGCCCCATGTGGTTATTCAGCACTTTATATATGGTTAGTGCAACTGAGGAGCTGATTTTAATTTTTTATTTAATTTTAGATAATTTAAATTTAAATAGCCACCTGTAGATAATGGCTACTGTATTGAGCGTCACAGGTTTAGAAGGTAGCCACGAAAGGGTGACTAAAATGGAGGCAGTTCAAGGTCATTAGGTTTTAAGAAGTCAAGAACTGCTCGAAGTTTCAGATGAATTAACCATGCGAACAGCAAAGAACCCTAGGACAATGACATGAATGTTGGCAAGGAAAGCTGTGTGTTAGAGGCTATAAAGCCTGGATTACTTTGGGGCATGACCAGTATCTAGACAACAGAGATGAGGTGTGATAAGTGATTGATTAGGCTGCTTGTGCCTTAACTGTTTTTTTCCAACAGGGCAGAGAAACAATGGCTTGGAAGCTGCTTCAAAAAATCAGGAAAATGTGAGTGCTTCTTATAGTCCCTATAAATGAGTGTTCTTGGAGAAATGCCAGAGTTAAATAGGGAAAGAATGAGCAAGTAGCATTCGGCGACAAGGAGGAACATGTAGGAGAGCTTTGTTATCACTTGGCAAAGTATCTGGGGGACACAGTGGAGATATTTGTGAGGGGAGTCATGGGAAGAAGGGCTATGGAGAAGAGGAAAAAAATAGTATGAGAACGTGGATGATGACTGTAGCCAGGCAATCTCCAAAACTGCTGAGGTGGTGGCAGAGCTGGTCTCTTGGAAAAAGGTGTTATTGCCCTGATTATGCACTCTATAATAAGAGTATTTAGCTTTTGGACCTTTTTTGCAAGAACGTGAACTTCTACAACCATGAGATGTACATTAAACTTTGTATAAAAGTGAACATTTTGTGTAATAAATATATATATTTTTTATTGTGGCAAAATATACATAAAGTAAAATGTACCATTTTAACCATTTTGTACAGTTCAGTGGCACTTAGTAGTCATAATGAATAAATGTATTTTTTAAAAGGGTGGAGGGTACATTTGTGGTGGAGTCCAATGATGAGACTCTGGTGGCCTTCATTGTTCTCAAGTTTCCAAATACAATGAAAGTATAGTGTCAAGCTGTTGCAGACCAGGTATTGGCTGAGGTACATGTGATCTTGAAGTAGCTGGTAGCTCCATTTCATAGGCTCTGAGGTGGGAGCAGATACCTTTAGTTCACTCAAAAAGAGCCCAGTGACACATTATTTGGAGCCACAGAAGTTAATGAAACCTCTACTAGCTTTGTTTCCTCATCTGTAAAATGCAATATTGGTCTCAAAGTTGTCACGAAGATCAAATATATGTAGAATGTATTAGCAAAGTGCCTGATGCATAGAATGCTCTCAATAACTGGTAGCTCTTATTATTATGCTATGGTCATAATTTAACTCTGCCTTCTGTTACAGCTATTAGAACATTGGACATATCATTTCTGTTCAGTTGTAATAAGGTTCAGGGCAAGGACTGTGCATACTTTTTATACCCCATAGGCCCAGCACATAGTAGAAAGTGCATACACATTTGTTGAATGAAATAATTCTTCTTTTATATCTACTTCCTTCTTCCTTCAACTCTAGTCAGAGTCTACATGAAGAAGTATGGTTGTTAAGAGCACAGGTTTTCAGGTTAGACGGGTTTGAATTTTGGCTTTGCCATTTACTACCTGTGTAACCTTTGGCAAATTACTTAACAAATCTGCATCGCATGTATACCATGAAGAAAATTAATATCTACTTCATGGAATTAAATGAGAAATTATAGTAAAGTACAATGCCTGTCACAACTAAGCACCTGAACAGTAATAATTGCTGCTGCTGCTACTGCTGCTGCTGCTACTATTATTATGTTTCTTTTGGAAAAGAAGACATATCTCCCCTGCCCTCCCCATTCTGTTGACAATTAATGAGTGGCTTGGTGAGAGGGAATGTGGTATATCCATACTAAGGGATGGAACTCTTTCAAGGAAGATTTCTAGAGCTGGAAAAGCAAAAGACGAGTGGATAAGAGAAACCGAATCACCCAATAAAAGGGAGAAGTGGGTGATATTTGTTTGTGGTGTCCCTCTTCCATGTCCAGGTCATGACCTCTCTTCAATTTAGGCTCTTACTGATGTGGCCAGACCAGGCCTGCCATGTTGTCTGCCAATACTCTGAAACTTTCTACTCTCCTCTTCTCACCACAAAAGCTCACTTGCTGTGCGTTCTAGGCTCTTGGGAATCAATCAGGAACTAATTTACTAATCTGGAGTCAGATGTTAATTGGCTGCTAATAGTTTCCTGTTTCCTGACTGCACAGCGCTTTTGAGCACCTTAACTCATAATAGAGATTGACTTGTGAAAATTGCAGGTCTGGGTGGGGTAAACAGAAGGAGGGGGCAGGCCTTTGGGCAGAGAAAACCTTCCCATACTACACAGGAAACTGGTTACTCAGCCTTCAAGTGAAGTGAGCTTTGAACAGAAGAAAAGGTTATTGAAGTGGATCATAAAGGTCTTTCCCAGTAAACTCCTTTGATATTCTCAAAGTGCTCAAAACTACAATAAACACCTCAAAGTTGCAGCTACCCCCTTTAGCATTCATACTCATTATCACTCTCATTGATAGTATCTCTTTTGATCCTCTTTTTTTTCTGGCTTTATTGAAACACAATAGACAATTAGTTGCTCATACTTACATTGTACAATTCAATGTGTTTTTTTTCAATTATAGTTGGCATACAGTAATACAGCAGTTTCAGATGTACAGCATAGTGATCACAGATCCACATAACTTGCAAAGCGATCACCTCACTAAATCTAGTACACCTCTTCTCTCATACATATATATTAACCATCTTCCCCAAGCTTCTCTACATCTCCATGTCTATTCTGCAACTATCCATTTGTACCTCTTAATCCCTTTGCCCTTTTTTTCATCCCCTCAACCCCTTCCCATATAGTATCCCTCTAAATATTCTCTGTATTTATGAGTTTATTTCTGCTTTTGTTGTTGTTATTGATTTTGTTCTTTAGATTCCACATGTACGTGAAATCATGCGATATTTGTCTTTCTCTGACCCATTTCATTCAGCGCAATACCTTCTAGGTCCATCAAGGCAGTACCTTTTTCCATCCCCTTCTTTTTAGTCTCTGTGTGTATTTTAATCTGAAGTAAATCTGTCGTAGGCAGCATATGTAGGGGTCTTGTTTTCTTATCCATTCAACCACTTTATCTTTTGGTTGGAGCACTTAATTCTTTTCCATTTGAAGTACTTGTTGATAGGAATGTAGTTATTATCATTCTTTATTCATGTTTTTTCTTCTTAAAGAAGTCCCTCCAACATTTCCTGTAACACTGGCTTGGTGGTGATAAATTCCCTTAGCTTATTTTTGTCTGGGAAGCTCTTTATCTGTCCTTAGACTCTAAATGATAGCTTTGCTGGATAAAATATTCTTGGTTGTAGGTCCCAGGTTTTCATCACTTGGAATATTTTGTGCCAAGCCCTTCTGTCTTGCATAGTTTCTTTTGAGAAATCAGCTACCAGTCTATGGGTGCAAGTTTCTATCATTTAATTTTAATAATGGCTTTAACAACTGACTTACAAAATTCCTTAAAATTTAATCATCAAATTTCACAAATCAATATGAGGCAGTTCCAGCACATCATTAAAGCATCCTGGAAAAGTCACAACTTTTTATCACACGTCTCTTTCCTACTGGTATGCCACAAAAAAATTGAAAACCCACCATCTGCAATCTATTCTTTTGATCTAAGCTTTACCTTTGGTATACTAAGAAGAGAAAGACCAGGAATAAGGATATTTGTTCTAATCCCAGTCTTACTATGACTGGCTGAGTGACCTTGACCTCTTTGAACCCGGATTCCTGAAGTGTAGAATATGGAGTTACAGAGGTTAGACAACTGTTTCTTAAATAATTCTTTCAGATGTGTGTGTGTGCATGTGTTTACAGACCTTTTGAGGTATAATTCACATGCAATAAGCTAGACATATTTAAAGAGCAGTTGATGAGTTTTGACTGAAATCATTACTACAAACAAGATACTGAGCATGTCCACCAACCCCAAATATTTTCTTATACCCTTTTATAAATGCATCTCTTTCTCTCCAACACTGTCACTAGGTAACCACTAACCTGCTGTCACTATGGAATGCTTTGAATTTTCTAGAATTTTACAAAAATGGAATCATACAGTATGTATTCCACTCTTTATTATTTCCTTTTTTCTGTTATTGAATTAAACATGATCTTTTTCTAATTTCTCATTGAGGAAGCTGAGAATTGATTTAAGACCTTTTTTCCCCCAATATAGCTGTTTTAGTGCTATAAATTTCCCTCTAAGGAGTGCATTAGCTATAACCCACAAGTTTGTATGTCTCATGTTTTCATTTTCACTGTTTAAAATATTTTCTAATTTCTTTTGAGACTTACTCTTGAACCATGGATTATTTAGAAGTGTGTTATTTTTCAAATATTTGGAGGATTTTTTCATATATCTTTTACTGATTTTTAATTTAACTCCCTTGTGGTTAGAGAACATACTTTGTATGACTTGAATCATTTAACTTTATTGATATTTGTTACATGACCCAGATATGGTCTCTTTTGGTAAATGTTCAATGTGCACATGTAAAGAATGTTTTCTGTTGTTGGGTTGAGTGTTGTATATATATCAAGTATGCCAAATTTATTATTTGTGTTCTTCAACTCTTCTATAGTCTTATTTTCTGTCTCTTTGATCTATCAATTACTGAGAAAGGTGTTGAAGTCTCTGACTGAAACTGTGGATTTGTCGATTTCTCCTTGTTCAGTCATTTTTTGCTTCATGTATTTTGAATTTGTTTTTTTGGTGAACATGTATTTAGGATTGCTACATCCTCATGATGAATTAACTTTATTATTATGAAATGATCCTCTTTTCTCTGGTAATATTCTTTGCTTTGCAATCTACTTCTTCTGATAATAGTCACTCCTGCTTTTTAAAAATTAATGTTAACATGGTGTATGTTTTGCTCTGAGACCACTAACTTCAATAAGTTACTACGGATACGTTTCTGATTATAATTACCATCTTTGTATTTTTTTTTTATTTGTCCCAAACTCTGCCTGTTATCCAATGTCCAGAAACTGTTATTTCATATATTTTGCCCTTTTTTTGAGTTGTTAATGTGGAAGGGTAAATCCATTTCATCATTGCTGGAAATAGAAGACCTCCATGTTTTATTTTTATACTGATTTGTTACTTATATTATGGACATTAGCCTTGTCGTTATATATGTATCAAATATATTCTTCCAGTTCATCACTAGCCTTTTAATTTTATTTATGGTGCATTTTTTTCATAAAGAGATTTAAAATTTTGATGTCAAATATTTCATTCTTTTCCTTTGTTTTTTTTATGTCATGTTTATAAATGCCTGCCCTATATTTCCTCTAAATCATCATGTTTTAAAAGAAGAAATAACTTCCCAGTATAAATGATTTTATTTTTTAACATCAAGTTTATTAATTATAAAAGTAATACATGCACATGTTAAAATATCAAGTAGAATAGAGGGCTGTAGATGAAAATGAGAAGTTCCTTTCTTCTTCTCCCACTGCTCTTGCTTGCAAAATTCCTCTTGCCAGCGTTAACTCCCATTTACCAACTGTGTATATATCCTTCCATACATATTCTGAACACAAACATACACATGTATATTTATCTTTTGAATACAAACTGGATATACACATACAGTTCAGCAATTTTTCATTTAACATTATATTTTTGAGTTCTTAATGTGACTGAGTTTTATCAGATGTTTATTAGACTGATAGAGGAACCAGGGCAGTCAGAGAACATGGTAAGAGAAATGCACAGGAAAAAGTATATTCATCTCTGTAAGGCCAACATTTAGCATAAAACCCAGCACATAATAAATGCTCAATAAGTAAGGGTTAAATAACTAAAGAGAAGAAGAACTTGAGAAAACTGGAAACAAACTGCTATCTTGACCATTCTTCTCATGCTAGGCTTGGTCTCCTGCTTAAGAGTTATCTCCCAGGGTAGTAGGGAACAACTCATGATAATAAAGACATGGAGAAACTGGACCTCTTACTTGCAATAACTTCCACTCTGTGTCTCTTCCTCAACTAGAGTCACTGCTTCCAGCACACACACTTAGTTCAAATGCGCATTTCATACTAACTACACAGCAAAAAAAATGTGGCAGCTCAAAGACTACACAGCTCGGTTATATTACAGGTACACACTCATATAAACAGCTACCATTAATTTGTACCCACTGTGGGGTAGGCACCACTTTGGAAACAACAGCCTTGCAAGGTTAATGTCAATTTATTCCCGTTTTATACCCGAGAAAACTGAGGCTCCAAGAATCCAAGTGACTCAATCAGGGTAACACAGCTAGTCAAGTAGCTTCCGGAGACGACTATAGTTTAATCGGGTAAGCCTACTTTTCTGTCAATTCCACAACACATTCTCTCCTATTTCATGAACTTTGTGCTATTTTACTTGCCTGGCATTCCTTTTCTCTACTTGTCTTATCTAGTGTTTTTGTGCAAGCTAGGCAGAGATAGAAACATGAGGTTGTGCAGGATCCATGCTAAGCTACAAAACATGACGTCAGAGATGAGGAGTGGCTTGATCATAGAGGAGTCCATGAACAAGAACGACCACATAGGGGAGGTATTAAAAGTTCAGAAAAGGGAGTTGAGCCTGGGATCTGGAAAGCACCCTCAGGAACCTAAGATATGGATACTATGGCAGCTCAAGAAACTCTAATGCAAACATTTCTCTCTCCCTAGGTGGCTTTGGTGAGCTTCTCACAAACACGGCCCTATTGCCTGCAGTCTTACAGCAACTGGCCAGTGTATCTCCCTCATGTCAATCCTACTGATTCTCAAGGCCCATATCATATCTAACTTCCATAAAGCCTTTCTCTATGAACTCATTCTTCCCTCTTTCCTTTGCGAATTACAGTTTTATTTAAAATCAGCACCATAAGATATAACATGTGTTTGTATATCCTCTTGTCCTTTATTCATTTCGAGTGTCATGTTTCTTTAAGTGGACTCATTCATGTCTTTTTCTATTGTTTTCCTCCCTGGTCTGGATATTTGGAAACATGGATATTCCAGTCCCAACTCCCCCACTAATGAGCTGTGTGACCTGAAGCTAGTCACATCTTCTCTGAGTTTCATCTTCTGAGCTTCCAGGGTTTTTGTGAAAACATAGTAAACATTGAAATATAATATATGAATGTAAGGTATTAGTGCTGAAGACATTTGAGCTAAGGTTTTTCTGACTTTTATATACTACTTAGTGGATGGTTCTACATAAGAAATAGGAAGCACTGCTGCTTATTTCACACTAGCATCCTCAGCAAAGGTTAACAGGTTTAAAACAAGAATACTGAACAATTGTTAAAGATAGCATCAGATGGAGGGGGTCTATATGCATCTGATTTGGGGGCTCTCCTAGGAAACTACCAGGTGATTCCAGGCTTGCTCACTTTTAAAGCTTCAATTTCTCTGAATGTTTCTTCATGTAAATGATCCATGTCAATGCTATGAAAAATGAAAAGAATCTTGTGTCAAGTCAAGCCAACAGATACCTTCAGCAGCTTTCCTATTCTAAAAGATACGATTTCCATTCACACTTGCTCCCTGTCACCACTCTGTTGCTTCACCCACTTGGCTATCAACCTCTTCTCTCAGCCTCGGCTCCTTTCTTGTGTCTCAAAAGAGAAAGTGCTTAACTTCTTCTTGGATTCTCATTCCTGTCCCTCCTTGCCTGTCCAAGACCCTGCTCCATTAGCCAATTAGTTCCTGCTCCTGTATCTGTAACCTCTCCCTCTCCATAGGCTCCTTCCTCTCAGCCAACAAATTCAACTATCCTAAAACAAGGCAAGAAAAAAAAAAGAACAACTCCCTCCTTCCTGCAGTCCAATAACCTCCCTCCCAGCTACTACCCCTCATCTCTTCTTTTCACAAACTTTTTGAAAAAGTAGTCTCTGCTCCTTCTCCATTTCCTCATCTCCCATCTCTTCAAATCATTGCAATCTGGTTTCCAGTCCCACTACACCACTAAAGCCCTTGACGTGGCCACCTATGGCCTCCTAATTGCTAAATCCAATGAACACTTTTCAGTACTCATCCGTTTGGACCTCTCTGCTGCCTTTGATAGTGCTGAGCACTTCTTCCTTGAAACTCATTTTCCCCATAGCTTCTAGGACAATTTTCTTTCCTGTTTTTCTCCGTGGGTTTTCCTTTCCAAACCTACCTCTTTGAAGATGGTATTGCCCAGGACTAATTCCCCAGAGATGTCCCTCAGAGTCTCCTCTCTTCTCATTCTCCCTAGAGAATCTCATCCATTGTCACGGCTTTAGCTATCATCTCAGGGCGCACTCCTATATCCAACTGTCTACCTACTAGAAAACGTCTCCCAATGTCCTACAGACACTTTGAACTCCACATGTATGTCCCTGATTAAAACCTACTGATTACAAAAGAAGGTACAGGCTCTTTGAAATGTGTAGTGACGTACTGCTTTTAGTTTTTAATGGACGGAAGCTAATCTTTATCTAGCCAAGTGAAATGACTAGCCGTGCTAGTTATTCGATTGTAGGGTAAGTAGACATTTAATGTCATGGAAGTATAACACGACCTTTAGAATTTTTTCAGTGACTTATCAAAAGCTGTCTTACCTCTTGATTTGTAGAACTTTCTGCTGAGAAAGAGGTGGGCCAATATGTTTATGAAGCACAGAGGTCTTCCGGGTGTTAAGAGACCAGTTACTTTCAACCCCTTTCCAAATTTAGAACAAGAACATGTATCAGGGTGAGCTAGGGAATTTTATCCTTGGTGCCTGGGAAAGGAATCAATGCCTCTAAAACTATCCTGAAGATGAAGGCTTAAGAAGGGCTCCTCACTCACCTCAAGTGCCTACATCTCTGTGGGTAAGGGCAGGTTTCACACATAAATATATATCTATGGCTGATTCAAGAAGCTCCTATAGATCCAGCCACCTGACACAAACGATACTTTAGAGAATAATGGCTGCACATCTGGTTATAGACTAAGATATCTGTAACCTTGCAGCCCAGGTATAATGGCAATGCAGGGCTCACAGGGATTTAGATCAGCCAGGGCATCACCATCCAGTCACCAAGTTTCTATGGGATTGGGTAGGATTAGTTCTCAAGATCAGCCCCATGTAGCAGTGAGAAATAGCAGCCACAGTAGACTGATTCTCTGGTCAGCTTCAGAAGCAAACTTCTCTATCTTTGGGACCAATTTTGAAAAGGTGAGGAGAATCCCCAAGATGAACT
The DNA here is from genome assembly GCF_902729225.1 of Pteropus medius. Classification (NCBI taxonomy): domain Eukaryota; kingdom Metazoa; phylum Chordata; class Mammalia; order Chiroptera; family Pteropodidae; genus Pteropus; species Pteropus medius. The sequence continues at coordinate 1,374,354 of NW_024348527.1, forward strand.
ATTCCTGGAATATGTGAGAGAGTGATGACTGAATTTGCACCCAGAATTCTGCTAACAGGTTTTACTAATCACATATGGCATACAAGACCTTGCATGCCCCCTCAATCTCATGTCCTGACACATTCTGCTATGCACTTTATGCTCCAACTATAGCAAACTTACTGGAGATTTCCCACCCCTACCCCTATCAAGTTCCATAAACCATGTTGCTTATTGCCTGGCTACCTTTGCTCATGCAATCTCTTGAGTCTGCACAACCCTTCTGCATCCTTATCCCATGTCCCCTGGATATAGTCCTGAGACTCAATTCAGATGGCCCTTACTCCAAGAAGCTTTCTCTGACCCTTTCTGGCTATGTGAGTCGTTTCCTGCCATGACTCCCTTAAGATCTCCTGATTGCATTTGTCATTTTATGTGCCTGTCTCTACCACTAGGCCCATGTCTTATTCAATCTTGTCTCCCAGCACCTGGAACATTTGCCTAGCACACAGCAGATGTCCAGCAAGTGCTTGTAGAATGAATGAAGGTGAGCTTTGCCATTCTGAGGCCACAGTCTTTTTACCCTTGACCTTCTGAATGTCTAGAAACCTAATGTTTATTAAACAAATCATTACTCTCTCCTTGCCTTGCCCCTGGATGCTCTAAATTACTAACTAGTATCTTATATACATTTACTATATGCAAAGCACTGAGCCAGGAAGTTTACAGGGTAAAGTACAATGAAGAATAAGATTCAGACCCCACACTCAATCAGCCCTAAGAAAATCATCTTCATCCAGCCTTTCTAATTTCTAGAGAAGATTCTCTCTCTTTTAGGAGGCTTTCCTAGATTTACTTCTTCTCTAGCCCATCATCACATTAAATGATCCATAGTTTCCTACCATCTTACTTGGATAATTATATATTTCTATTGATTTCACTGTTGTTGGTCTTATATACATTCTAACATTCCAAATTTATTTGAGGTCAGTGAATAGTGTCTATTTTCTGTGTTGTGTGTGTCCTTTATTTGTATTCTGAGTTATTACTGCTATCAACTTGTCAAATGACAAGTCATAAGGTTTTGAATGCTGGCCTGAAAACACAATGGAAGTACATTGGTTAAAAGACAGAGAGTGAGAGAGACAGGAAATGGTATAACAATTTACAGTAAAAAAATAAATAATGGCATGACATCACAAAATAATTTCTCCTTGCTGTCACTTAGAACCTTTGCTGAAGCATATACAGCGTAGAGTACTACAACATTAAATTAGTCTATATAAAAAAAAAAACATGAGGATTAATCATTGAGTTTATTTCAACCCATTCTCAATATAAATTCCAGTCACCTCTAAAGCCTCAAGGATTCAGGGACCTCTAAGAAGGACACCCAGGAGGTCCCTAAATCCTTGAGGCTCATCATCCTCCTCCTGGGCATTAATCACCACTCTTAAGTCTTTGAAACGAGCAGACTTCATTTTGCTAGTAAAGAACCAGCTTCTGTTTCAGCCAGACTTATAATCAGGCTTTTAGGCTGTTTTCATTTACACTTCAATCCATCGAATTGGCTTTAGAATATGGAATTTTTACAGTCAGCCTTTATTTTCCATTATGTGTTTCAGTTCTGAATATCATAAATAAATGACCATTTGGTCACTGGTTAGCTGCCAATAGAGCATAACTGTATTCCAATTAGTATTCCAATTATGAATTACTTTGTGTGTCATGCCAACTTACAGAGCTGGCATATGGACACCGACCAGAAAGGGTCAAGATCTCCACTTATGTAATTGCATCATTATAGCTTCATCCACTTGAGTCTCAAAGATTCTCAGACTGTAAACATTAAGCCCTCTAGCAGGTATTAGGAGAATAAGGTATTTATGGAGAACCTCCTATGTGCTAAGGGTTGTATTAGGTACATACACAATTAACGTCTCATTTCACTCAGTCCCATGCTGACACCAGGGAGGCAGGTACTAGTATTAGCTCCACTTTATAGACAAGGATACTAAAGTTCAGGGAGGTTATGTAAGCATGGTTATGTAGCTAGTAGATGTTACACCTAGTAGTTAAGCCAGACCTAAAAGAATCTAGATCCAGTGCTCATTTTCCTACACCATGCTGCTTCTTCTACTGAGATCCAGGGCTGGCTTTTCAGTGCCTCTCTCCTTGTCCCTGTGTCCAAGGAGGCGGCCTATTGGTAATTTCACTTATTTTGATATTTTGCTTAGGAATGGTCTGTGCTCAGTTTTTCTTCTCTCCTCATTGCAATGAGTTGTGATCAAACCCAACAAGCCTGCCCTGACCTCCTCGCTCTCACTTCCCTCAACACAGTAACTTACTAGAACATCCGTAGTTTACACATTGGATGAATCAGTGCATCACACAGCATTTGCGCTCCAAAATCCTTGAGGTCATTTCCACTTAAGTCTAGCAATGTTAGGTTCTCGTTTCTGTTGAGGACACAGGTGAGGGCTCCATAGCACACATCTGTGAGATGACATTCTGCTAACTTATGGGGTATTAGGGATTCAAGAAAGAAATCAGTTATATCCCAAGTTCCACAATGACCCTCCATTTCATATACAGCCTGGCAACAAGAGCTCAGCAGACAAAATCCCTGTGTACTCACCACAAGGTCTGTAGTTTGCAGGAAGGCTGTTTCAACCCTTCACACAGCACCTGCATGCCCTCATCCCCTAAGGCATTGTCACTGGGGTCAAGGTCTCTCAGGTGTTCATTGGCATAGAGTGCATTGCACAAATCCTGACAACACTCTCTCGTCAGGTTACAGGTCCACAATCTGCCAAGAAGTAAGGGAGAGAAATGTTGGCATCATTTCATCTGCACTGGGTCACTTTAAGAACTGTGTTTGCCCACTAAAAAAACACATTAGAAAATCAAAGCATCATGTAAAAAACAAATTCCTTGAGCCAGGGCCAAGCGGAGATTGTGAAGAGGGGAAGATTTATTCTCCCTAAATTATTTAGTTCTTCGTTTATTGCTTCCTTGGAGATTCAATCACCAAGCCAAAAAGTACTCACTTAATTTAGAGAGTTGCTGAAACATCAGGAAACTCTTCCTGTGGCTATAGTCCATGATACTTACGCCAGATCCTTTAACTGACGATCAGGCTGTTTTAATCCTTCACACAGCAATTTCAGTCCCAAATCCTCAATTTTATTATTAATTAGAAGCAGCCTTGTCAGGCTTCGGGTAGAGCTCAGGATTTGCATGAGGGACTCACAACAAGCTGCAGAGAGGGAACATTCAGAAAGCCTGGAGGGATGGGGACACCAAGCTGGCTATTAACCATGGCAGTAGGGAATTCCACTGAACCTCAAATGCCAAGGCCCATAAGAAGGACAAAGACAAGTAGACACTTAGACAAGATTCTCGACTGTACCCTTCCTGTGCTATAGACCTTCACAGAGATGCTGTACTCTTGTGTCTCCCAGGGCATTAGTAAACACAAACAGCTCTTTTAAAGTCTGACTCACTTGCAAGACAGAGGAGAGCTCCACACAGCTGGCATCTGTGAGGTAACATGTGCTCAAGCTACCCAGTGAAAAAGAAGAAATATTAGCCACTCTTGTCATTTAGCTTCCTGGGAATGGTCTCCCACCCTCCCCATTTAGCTAAGTCTTAGCCAGCCTTCAAGTTACAGCTCCCAGCCCACCTCCTTCACAGAACCTTCTTCCGATGTCTCCAAGACATAGTGACCTCTTCCCTTTTCCCCGAGTTTATCTGGCATTTCTAAATGATTCCACAGTGTTGGGCACTTGATTACACATTGAACTGGGTTGCTCTTCAACTGCTTCCTATCTGTGTGTCCTTAAGGGCAGCCTTGTCATTTGTAGTCCTTCTAATAACTCCATCCACATCTAGCCCAGTGCTAGGTTCATAGTGGGTAGTCTATATATGGTTAATATTTAATTAGTGTCATTCCTGTAAACACATAGGATGATAGTATACTGGAAAAAGCATGAGATTTGGAGACAGATTTTTGGAGTCACATACTGACTACCACTATTTAGCAGTGTGACCTTAAACAAGTCACTTTTCCACCTGATCCTCAGTTTCTTCATCTGTACAATGAGGGTAAGAAAACTCAACTTATGTGGTGAGTGTAAGGAGTTAATTAGATGAAATAGCAAGCACCAAGCATAGATCCTGACACAGAGCAGGCATTCAACAAGTTCAAGAGTCATAAGATGATGTGAGATAATTCTAAGAAACTTACTCTAGTTTCTCCACTTTGCAGTTTGAATGTCTGAGACCCTCACAAAGATACTTCACCCCAGTGTCCCCCAGGGGATTTTTACTTAGGTCCAGCTCAGTGAGGTTTGGATTACAAATGAGAACAGAGGCAAGATACTTGCAGACAGCCTCTGAGCTTTCAGGGAGAAAGCTAACAAACAACCTGGAGAGAAAGAAAGATGAATGGAGACAGAATTGGCCCCTTTATCATCCTATTTACCCCTATTCACAATACCTCATGAGCAGAGAAAATAAAGGCCCAGCCATACAAGACTCCCACACTTGAGTAAGTCACAGCCCCTTTTCCCCTATGGCTGGGACTTGTACACTGTTCCCACAACACTGTTGTCTCCCAGTGGGGCCTCAATAAATGTGACTGACCAATAAAAGAGTTGGGAGGAAATATCAAGATGACTTAATCTCATTTTAATTCCCTGCATGAGTTTTGCACTATAATAAAAAATATATATATTTTTTATTTATATATATATATAATTTATATATATTTATATATACATATTTATATATATAAAATTGTATCACATATTTATATTTATATAAATATGTATATATGTATAAATAATCTCATATTTTCTTGAAAATCCAAGGCGGGGGGAATGCTATAATTGTTCTTAAGAAACTTTACAGTCCAAAGATTTTTCCTTTCCTCTTATCTAAAAGTCTATTATTCATTAATTGTACATCCTTAGAGAAACCCAGCCCATCACCATCATCAATATTCCAACTTTGGAACAAAGAGTGTTTTTTACTGACCTTCCTGTCTTCTCAATCTTTGTTCCTCCATATTAATTAGTCCAATTCCTTAAACCATTTCCCATCAACTTTTTCTTCCATCACTTTCAAAAATTTCTATGATATACACTAGTACTTTTGAGTGCTCAATTTTCCCTTGAGTTACGAGGCTCCAAACTCTCTCTTGAGGAGGGCTCAAAAGGACATGTATCTATAGCTCCTCAATTTAGGAATTTTAAATAGAAGCATTTTGCAAAAAA
>NW_024348527.1:1380046-1388394 GCF_902729225.1 Pteropus medius
TATATATTTTTTATTTATATATATATATAATTTATATGTATTTATATATACATGTTTATATATATAAAATTGTATCACATTTTTATATTTATATAAATATGTATATATAAATATATGATACAATTTTTATTAGGTCATTACCATAGACTTTGAAGTCAGACACATCTGGGTTCTGAACTGTGCGCCTTTGCCATGTTATTTAGTCTTCTGACCTTGAGTCTGTTTCCTCATCTGCTAAAATGAGGATAATTATCTGAACTTCTCATAGTTATTGTGCAGATGAAAGAAAATCATATATACAAAGTACTCAGCACAACACTTAACAGAAAGCCAATTGCTCAATAAGTGTTATTATTATTATTGTTGATGTTATTACTACTTATGTTGAAAATTCTTGACCTAAACTTGTTACATAGGAATAATTTTAGGGACTGCCACTTTTCTTCTTCCCCTCTATGACTCCTTGAAATGTGTTTTGATCACAAAAATCCATCTTGAGTTGCAAGTTTCAAAAATTTTCGTGCAGCATGGAAATTAATAGTTACAACTTACTTGAGTTTCTGTAATTTGCAATTTGGATCTTTTAAGCCTTCACAGAGCAATTTCAAAGCTAAAGCATCCAGTTTTGTCTCACTAAATTCCAGCTCAGTGAGCCACCGATTGGTGCTGAGAACAACTGCTAGCACCCCACAAGAAGCAGAAGAGATAAGGCATCAGTACAACCTTGAGAACAGAATGACCTCATTACCTTATTCACACTCTCCCCCGATACAAACAGAAATTGACAAAAATTATATGAACACAGATAACAAATTCCCCTGCTACCAGTTACCTCAATGTCTGTAAGATACAGTTTGGCTGTTTTAATCCTTCACACAGAAGCTTCACTTCTGAATCTTCCGGGGTATGTTTTACAAATTCCAAATCTATCAGATACTGGTTGGTTTCTAATACTAAAGAGAGGTCCCTACCACAAGAAGCTGTGAGGTGGCAGAAAATCAGTCTGTGTGGAGAAGAAGAAATTTAAGGGAAGAAATAAAATAGTACTCTAAAGGTACCTGTTTGCACCTTACTGATATAATGAATTATTTCAATTCATTCAATAATTAATTTATTGAGTGCTTATTACTGTGCTAGATGCTGAAAACACAGAAATAATTAAGACCTAGACACATAAATAATTAAGACCCAGACCGTGCCATCAAGGCATGCTCAGTTAATGAGGAAAAAAATTAGAAAATCATAGATTATAATACAGTGTGAAAAATACTGCAAGTGGTATGCACAAGGTATCATGGAGACACAGAAAGGTGGCACAATTCAGCCTAGCTTAGGGTGGAGTTTGGAGGATCAAAAAATACTTAAAAGAGGAAGAAATACTTGAGTGTTGTCGTAAATGGGGAATAGAAATTAAACAGGAGTTAGATGGATGAGAAGAATGGAAGAGGGGAGAACAAGAGGGGTGCTTATGGAGCAGCCTGTGCAAAGGCCAGGAGGCAAGGTAGATAGAAAAGATGCTTCATTTGAGAACCTGCCAGTTATCTGCCATGGCCTATTTTTTTTTCCCCATGACACTTGTTGGATTTATTAAAAAAAAAAAAAAAAGTGAGAGTTTCTGCTGTGGTAGAACCTATTTTGATACTGTGGAAATTAAAAATCATATCTTTATTTAAAAGACTGGAAGACTGTATATCAAACTATTAACAGTGATTATCTTTCAGGTTTGGAGAAGGGTGGGGTTATAGAGAGACAGTTCATTTCCAGGTAATTAAAAATTATTTATAATGATTAGTTATCAGAAAAAAGTTTTTAATTTTGAAAAACATAATACATGTTTGTGATTAATAATTTTTAAAATAGAAAAAATATAAAGAATAAAGTTTTTTTCACTGGGATGGGGAGCACGGCACAATGAATGCAGTTAGTATTAATGTAATGGCTAGATGGAAAGCCAGAGAAGAGAAAGAGCAACTAGAAGGATCGTTTTATAAACTATATAAATGTCTAACCAATGTATTGTATACTTGAAACTAATAAAATAAAATTAAAAAAAGAAAAAAGAAAAATTCAACTTATGAAAAAAATAAATAAAATAAAATATTTACATTAATCTATTAAAAAAAAAGTACTATATTCTTGTCCCAAAGATAACCACTGTTAAAATTCTGGTATATAACTTCACAGATTTTTAATGCATGTATACATATAATGTTCTTTATAACAAATGAAATCATAGAAAGATGTTATTTTAAAAAGATAAAACCTTTTTCCCAACCTCCACTCTGAATCCACTGCCCACAGACAACCAATGTTAAAAGTCTGGTATATATTCTTCCATTCCTTTTTTAAAGAAACTTGTGCAAAGACACGCAAAGACACACACACAATATTTGTTTGTACATTTTACAAAAATGGGGTTACAGAAAACATTACATCAACTTAAAATGCACTTTGTCATTCGGCCCTCATTGTAAGCCCACAGAAACTGAGATTCCGTTACAGCACACGGTCATCATGGTAAGTGGCAAAGTAAAACTCAACTTGGATTCTGTCTGGTTTATCCTGTAGGCCCCAGAAAGCCATTGGAGGTTTAAAGAGACATGGTCGGACCCTTCTGATGACAGGGCAGGGTAGGAAACAGATCTGATAACAGAGGGCTGCAGTGGTCTCGGGAAGATATGGGGGGCGTGAAGGTAGATAAGATTCAAGACACGTTTCAGGGGTAGGTAAGAACAGGACTTACGACCATTTAGAATGACTACAGTGTTCGGTCTTGGGTCAACGCGGGGTGAGGCTATTCTCTGACTCCACCTTTTTCTTCCGGGTACCTGAGGTCACAGAGAGATTCGGGTTCTTTGCAATTCTAGAACATTTCAGCTCTAGGAGGAGAGGGGATCTTGGCATGGGACAAACCATTATGGCGGGGTGAAAATTTTTAAAACTTTATTACAAACTCTTCACATTCTTGGACCTAAGTCTTTTCTGACCATTCTTGTTTCTTCCCGCTGTCAAGGACTTTCAACACTGTAGCAGGTTCGCTTATGTCCCGGGGCCGAGGGAAGGGACCTTCCTGGTACATTCCCTCCCACCCCTACTATCTCTGTAAGTTAGAACAGTCTCAGGGTAAAAGCCTCCAGAGTTGGCCCCAAGGTTCATTTTTCCAGGAGCTCTTGGAGGAAGAGAGGTGCCGTGACTCTTTGGGTGTCTTAGGCAGGGGCAGTAAGTACCTACGGTAGGCGGGTTTGGTCAGCAGGTGTGGTCAGCCTGCCCCTCTTCCGGCCACTAGCTGGAGACGTAAGGGCTGGTGGGAGTTATCCTGGGAGGAGCGAGGATCTGAAGAGGCAGGGGAAGGCAAGCAAATGGGAGGAGACTGAGAGGGAGGGGAGGAGCTAAGGGTGAAGGGAGAGGATAAGGGAAAGGGGCAATGGTCACTGGTTGATTCGTTCCCCCAGGGCCAGCCAAGCTCCTAAAGCCTTTGCAGTCATGGCCTTAAAACCCGAGGATCCCTCTGGGGGGTTCCAGCACGGCAAGGTAGTGGACTTCATTAACGAGAAAATGGCCAGACATGTGAAAGGCCTTGAGTTCTACATCGAGAATACATCTCTGTCCTGGGTAGAGGTGGAAGACAAGCTCAAGGCCATCCTGGAGGACAGCGCGATGCCCAGCAAGGCCAAAGAGGCCTGTGCCTGGGGCAGCCTGGCCCTGGGTGTGCGCTTTGCCCGCAGGCAGGGCCAGTTAAACGCGTGCAGGGTGCAATGGCTACATGATTTCGCCAAACTGCACAAGTCTGCTGCACGGGCCTTGGTCTCGGACTTGAAGGAGCTCACGGCGCAGCAGGAGATGGAGCGCAAAGAGGCTGCCTACAAGCTGCAGCTGACTCAAGCTAAACTGGAAAAGGTGCAGAAAGAGAGGGACCTGCTGAGGTGCAAGCTCTTCCAAGTAAGATTAGCCCACGTGATCCCTGCCCCATCTCCTTGCCTTGCCTTTGTCTATGGGCCCCGCCCCCAGAACAGGTCTCATCCTGCTCACTTCTCTCCAGGAACTGCGGTCTCCCCAGGTGCGGGAGCAGATCGCAGAGGGGCCAGACCTGGCCACTGCCAGTGGGACTGGGACAGAAAGAGCAGGTGAGGAGGTAGACCAGGTGGGGGTGCTGCAGCAGGAGGAGGAAGACAGATGCTGAGGATGAGGAGGGAGTGGAGGGGGCGGAGACCAAAAAGGAGTTGGGTGTATATCTCTTGCAGCTTCTGGGAGAGGAGGAGGCAGTGGGGGAGAATACACTTTTGGCGGGCAGAGGGAGGGAGACCTCACTCAGGTCAGTGGAAACTGCCATGTTTTATTTCTCTGGGACCTTGAAGCCCGGGTCCACAGTCTCACCAGCAACCCTTCCTGTCCAGCTCCCTGTCTTTCACGTACTCATACCCCTTATTCCCCTTCCCAGGTGCACCCACACCATCCCCACCAGCAGCAGCGTTCAAAGCTGGAGCTCCACCTCAGGTGTCTCCCCACAAGGAGCCCTCCGATGTTAGATTGAAGTCTAATGTGGGGGCCCAGGGAAAAGAATCCCAAGAAGACAAGAGAGACACCAATCTCCAATGGCGGCGAAGACCACTATTTCGCAGGCCCGGGGATTGGGACTGCCCTTGGTGCAAAGCCGTGAATTTTTCACGGAGGGAAATTTGTTTCTGCTGTAAGAGGGGAATCTGGCTACAGAAGCCTTAAATTCAGAAATGTTTAATAGAACAGAAACATATCCTAATGGGAAATTGATTTTCAGATTGATGTGAGGCGGGCTGAGGGGATGTGGGGGGGGGTGGGCTGGAGAGGCGTGGCTGGGAGGGGCTGGATGCTGCTCAGTGGATGGAGGGCTGGGTAGTGATGAGTGAGATGAATGGGATAATGGTGGGAGTGGGAGAGAGGCTAGGTGGGAGGTGGAAGGTATAGACTGACAGGAAGAGACATGTTTTGATGATACACTTTGTGTTCTAGAACATAAGTATTGGATATTCCAGACATGCTGCAGCTTCTGTGTGTGTGTGTCTCTCTCTCCCACCCTAGTATCTGGTGGACCTGGGCACCCACTCCCTCCTCGCACCTAGGCTGTAGGTTATTGCAGAAGGAGTGGACATTTGACCTATCCTGAGCCAAACAGATTCACACTAGAGAATCTGAATAGAGGCAGATTCCATAGTCGGGATTATGTTAGGCAACGAAGCAGTGGGTCATTTGGAGTTGGGGCCAAGGTCAGAGCCATGGTCATGGAGGCTACAGCAGAGGCCTGGCCCTGGCTGTCCTGTCTATGGAAAAGCAGAGCCATGTGCTTTACAGAGGCCGAGTGTGTGAGAGGACACCAGTATGACATTCCAAGCAGCAGAAAGGCTCAGAGAAGTGTTGATCCTGTGACCCCAGAGATTAAGTGGTGGCCCAACCACTTTTCTATTACTGCAATCGTGCTGGAGAAAATCCACTCACAGATCCCCCTTTTTTTTACTCTAACTTGAATGGGTTCCTGTTCTGGGAAACCAGATTATTTCCAAGTCAGAAATTGGCACTAAAAGAGCAGTTGCAAAAATCAAAGAAAACATCCGAACTGGCTAGGGACATGCCTCAGGGAGTGATGAGTAGTGGGGATTCCTGCACCCCACTACATAAGTTTCCAGAAATGAATTAGGCAAGAAGTCTGTTCATTTTTTGAGCGAGTTATATCACTGAAAACAATCCAGACGGGCTTGGAGTTAACTCCGGGCTTACAACACGGCAGAGGTTTGCCACTCCTAAGGAAAGCCCTCAGGGCTTGCTTACAGAGGATGCCAGTACCAGCTAAAGGCAAGGACTGCTTTGGCTGTTCTGACCCATGACCAGAGAATCCTCGCCAGTCCGCAGTGGGCAGAATTGGCTACAATCAGATCTGAACAGGGGACTCAAGCCACCGTCAAGGAGGTGAGTCAGCAACTGATTGTGCACGACAGGTTTGCTGGTCTAGACCACTGACCAAAGTATGGTGCCATCCTGAGGGATTCTCTCCCCCAACGTACCACCAGGGTAAATATGCGGGGAGAATCTGGGTACAAAACCCTCAGTGAATTCAAACATGTGGAACAGAACACATCCCAGTGGAAAATCAATTTCCAAAGGGAGGGGTTGAACCGGGAAAGGGGAGGATGGTCTGCATCTCCTCCTCTCATGATAATAAACGGTGTCGAGGGGGGCTAAATGCATGGTTTAGCTTGCAGGTGGAAGGATGGTGAGGAGTCACACCATGAGACAACTGAAGGAACCCTGAACATCACTGGGGACTTTGGATCTAGAGACTGACGCTGCCATGGCCCTGGGACATCTCTGCAGCAGCTGGATGTGACACTCTGGGCTATTTCCTGTTGGGGCAGGTGTGGACAACCATCAGAAGTGGGGAGCAAGATCGCCTGTCTGCCCTTGTCAGAAATGTCCTTGGGCTTGTTACATCCTTCTAGGGCAGGGTTTCCCAACCTCTGCACTCTTGACGCTTGACGTTGGGTAATTCTATGTTGTAGGGGGCTGTCAGGTACACTGTAGGATGTTTGGCAGAATCCCTGGCCTCTACCAACCAGATGCCAGTTGCACATCCCCCCTAACTGTGACAACTAAAAATGTTTGCAGATATTGCCACATGTCCACTAGGGGATAAAACGGCCCCTGGTTGGGAACCATGGAGGCAATGAGGTACTTAGGAGTATTCAGAACAGGGGGAAGAGAGTTGCCAGGGGAGCATGCTCAGCAGTGCCCAGGGCTGCAGGAGGGCTCTTAACTGTTCATTTGGACTGACATTCACTTTTGATCTTTGAGTAGATCTGAGCATGGGAGGTGCAAAAGCCAAACGGACAGTACTCAGGCGTGAAAGAGCAAGAAGTAAGGAAGTACAGTCAGTGAGGGGGGCTCTTCTTCAAGGATTCTTGGCTATGAAGGGATGAAGTGATGTGGGATACACAGCTGAGAGAGGGTTCTTTTGAATATGGGAGAAGCTTGACCCATGGAGAAGGAGACTGCTGAAGAAAGCCTGAAAACAAGAAATATATAAAAGAATGAAGCAGATCCTGCATACTGTGGAGGCATATCCATTGCTCTGTTCATTGAAAAAGAAATACGAAGGGCCAGTCTTGTTTTCTGTGAAACAAAACTCCCCAAAGTTCCGTAAGTGTGTATATGTGTGCTTTGTACATTATAATGTGTAAGGCACACATAAATTTATAAATTTATGCTTGAAAAAGGTCTGGGAAGACATTTAACAAACAAAGTATTACCTAGGAAGGGTGGTATCAGGGTCAGGGGATGGGAAGAAGCAGTAGGGGTGTGGGAGTATAGGGTTGGGTGGAGTGGATTATGGAGCAGTGGGGTAGAGGGCTTTTTATCTTTATATACTGTGCTGTGTAAAGTAAAATAATTAAATGCTCACAAAAATACAAAAGGAAGTGAATTTACTGGCTTGAGTGGGTGTAGAAAGGGCATCTCTTCCTTTGAGACAGGAGGGAAGGAAAGCAGAAATTGATCTGTGTGGTGACTGGGTGGGAAACCAAGGAGGCTCAGGCCTGTGTGTGAGTGACATGGACAGACAAGCAGACAAGGCACCTAAGAGTGAGTAAGGACAAAGTCAGGGCAGGGTTGGGGAATTCTGAGCGGTGACACTTTGGGGAATAACTGCAGGGGTGGGGAGAATGCAAGGAGAGAAAAAGATAATCAAGCTGCATGGAGTGGGACAGGACTCAAATGAAAGAAAACCAAGGGGGAGGTCAGTGGGAGTCTGGAAGGAAAAGGAAGGGGGGAAGTGAGTCCAGGTTGGACACCATACACAAATCTCTTAGGTGTTAAAGCCTGCCACCCACTCACCATAGCAAAAACAGCACAGAAAAAAAAGAAAGAGGCCGGAGGGGCTGGCAGGGACTGCACCTCACTTCCTACCCCTTCCAGGCTCATGGCATATATTTTCATTTGCTGTTTCTCTATGAGAAAGTTGCGCACTAGTTATACTTTGTTTTCAGGTCCGATCAGATGAGAGTGCAATTTCTAGCAACCCAGTCTTTACCCGCAAATACCTAAGAGTTTATAGCAAAATTCAACTTACTTCAAGTCTTTGATTTTACAGTATGGATTACACAGTGCTTGGCAGAGCAAGTGTAGCTGAGACCCTGGCAAATCGCGCAGTTGGAAGGACCTAAAAGAAATAAGAAGGCAAAAATAATTTAAAACAAAATAAATAAAAACAACACTTTTTAAAGGCTTATTTTGGCTTCTGTTACCATACCAGCGCTAATTTACCTCTTCCAAAAACCTTAGGAGATATTACCCCATTTTGCAGATAAGGGAATTAAGGCACAAAA
>NW_024348527.1:1388414-1409443 GCF_902729225.1 Pteropus medius
TAATTTGCCCAAGGTCACATAGGAACAGAACAGAGGTCTGTCTGAATCCAAAGCTAAAGCTATGTTATTACTGTGTGCCAGGCACTGAGGTAAGCACTTTACCTACACAACTTACTTGACCTGGTCCTTAACAAGTATTACAATCACCATTTTGCAGATACTCAGAGAGGTCAACCTATCTTTACAGTATAACTGATTCTTGGTTGTCCGCACTAACAGAAGAATTAAGGGTAATAATTGAGAACTAGGAAAGTTTAATAGTAAACTCTCACTTAGTCAACATGTTTGAGAGAGGAGTACTTTGGGTTAAATTTTGAAGAGAGTTTAAGCCCTCTGATAAAAGCAATAGGGTTGGAGATGGAGATTCCATCTAAGGCTGATTTTCTGGAAACCCAGAGTGAACGAAAGCCTTTTTTTTGTTTCCATCAGTGTTTAAAATCTCTCAATATATTTATCTATTATTTTATTTATAATATACAGTTGGATTGAAGCTGTCATGAATTCGTCAAGACATTAAAGTCCTTCATAATTTGAGTCAATGTAAATTCTCCTACCCCTTCCCCTCTAGCCCCAAACACAAATTCTTGCTGCACCTCCCTTCCACTCCCATTTCTTTCAAACACACCTATCGCATGCTTATTTTCACCACTATGTTACTGCCCACTGAGGAAATACAACTCTTAGAGAAAATACTCAGATTAACTCATTCCCCCAGTAGAAACTTCTGCCCACTCTTGTCTCCTTCTCAAGGTTCCCTACCCCTCAGCTGGCCCTGTAACTAAAGGAAAAGCACTGTCCATCTTAACCCAAGTATTGAGAACAGACTATGACCAGTGGCATTTCCTAGATAACACAAATGAATATATGTCTTCCTGGCTGCTTTAGTCAATAAGTCAGTAGAACTGTATTTTGTAGTATAGAGTCTGTATTATATAAGTGGTTTACCCAAGCTTCTGAACTCCAGCTCTCGACCTTCTGTGAAGGTGCAAGTCTGGTGCAAAGAGCCCAGGCTTTACAGCAACATACACAGAAGTACAGTACTACCCCTTACTAACCTGGAGTTCTTTGAGACCTCAGTGATGAAGTATATGTAGAGAAACTGACAGCCAATTCAATGCTAAGTTTATAACCTTTTCCAGAATGGTCATCAACACCAAAATAGCAGAGTCTTCAATGGTAATCTTGATGACTTACATGCTCATAACACATAATTATAGAGCACATTCACTAGGTGACAATGAAGATTAATAGACACATAAACACACTTGCAGTGGCTAGCACTGCCTGGAATATGGTTAGTGCTCAAAAATGTTAACTTTATCTCAGTGTCTACCTAGGTCAGTGTTCAATATGTGATATTCGATATGTTGACTGACATAATATATGAAATGTGGAGATGATTTGTTTTATTTATTGACAATGCTAGCAATGATCATATGCCTGAATACTTGAAATAAAAATGACAGCTCATCATTTCTGAAGGCTAAAAGACTAGAGAAAAGACATAATGTACTCACTGATTAGGTGTCAAGGCTGGTGGTATGAATGCTGAGGCTTGCTCTTCCTCCTCAAATCCAAGTAGGTGCTGACACTTTAGAGACACCGACAGGTGACTGTGACTGCTTTTTACACAGAATGACATAGCCAGAATGTCCATTTTTGTATAGGTAGGTTGAAGCAGTACAATTTACTGTAAATCATCAATTATCCTTTTTGCATATTCTTCCTCCTGAATCTCATACAAACAGTGAAAAAAGTCCATTGGCTCAATCTGTAACCTAGCAGATTTATCCTTTATTTCTTTCTCAGTCCACTTCAATAATTCTTCTTGAAGTCTTGGAGAGACTTTTCTCCCAAAAGTAGTTTCCACAGTCCTTCCCTTTACTTTACGTAAGAGGCCAAATAAGAAGTGTATAATTAATGATGAAAACCCTTTTCCATATTGTTGGAATATTTCTTGCCATCTTTTCTTCACCTGATCAAAAAACATCCAGCTGCTGTCATTCTTCAAGGCATAAAACACGGCAGTCAGGAACTCCTGGAAACTGAAATGAAAGAAAGTATAGACACTGATACCTCCTTCAGCTTTTTTTTCCCAAAAAGTGATTGAGAAATGTGCAGTCGGTATCATAAACTTCTATCCCATGTCTTCTAAGGTCACTGACTTCAAATAGGACCTGCTGCTTCTGCAGCCGATCTGCAGCCAAAGAGCAAAGACCCCACAAGCAACTTTGTCCCTTCCACACTGAGATGCCTTTAAGGGTTTTGAAGCACTTGGTAAAGTAGAACAGATACACATCAGTCATGGTCTGAAGTGACCTCTTAAGAGTCCTATCACCATCTCCCTGTGACTGTGGGACAGTGCAGATCATCCAGGAGATGATGGGAAGAGAAGACATAATGTCAAGGCTTTCATTTTCTCGCAGACCATAGAAGACTCTCATTGCTGCATTAGCAACTGAAAATTGACTCAAGAAATATGCTCTCTTTTCAGCATCTGTAAACCACAGGATCTCTGTCTGGATAGGTTGTTTTAACAGAGAGTGGAGCTTCTTCATGGTTGTAGGCCTGGCAGTTATCAGGAGGGAGGACTTGGGGAACAGTTTTTTCCTCACGAAACTATGTAAGAGGGTCTCTACTGGCTTCCTCTCTTGGGGGTTAGCACTAAGATCCTCTTCCTGGTCATCTACAGGATACTGAAGCTCAGGAAATCCATCAAGAATGAACAGAAGTTTCTCTGGATATATTAGAATAATGTCCAGGATTACTCCATCCATACCTTGAAAAGCGTTACTTATCAAGTCAGCAGCACTGAAGTTAGCAATATGGCTTATTTCTCTGCAGTTGATGTAGATGAGATAGTCAAATCTGCCTAGAGTAACCATTCCTGCTGCCCAGGCAAACATGAACTTATGCACCACAGCTGTTTTCCCAATCCCAGCACATCCCTGAAGCACCACTGTTTGGGAAGAACTGGTACCCTCTTCATCAGGATCAAACACGTGTTGCATTTCAATAAAATTATCTTCTTGAGGAATTCCGCATGTTATCTTTTCTGATACATCATGTTCTTTTATAACAAGCAGTCATGAGTTTATATGCTTGCCATGGTGATAACATTTATCGACTCTTATTTTTAGGTATTTTTCTTTTAGATGTTTTCTGAATACTTCCCGATAATCTCATGAGGTGACACCAAGAGTTGGTAATCATAGAATATTAGACAACAATACAAACAATTATAACTAATACCATCATCACCACCATCTCCACTAGGATGTCTCAAAGGCTCCTCAAACTTTACATGTCTGAACCTGAGTTCTTGATTTCTATGTTGCTGTCCCCCCTCCAAAAAAATAATAAAAAAAAAACCCTCCTCAGGTATCACATCTCAGTTAAATGGTGTCACTCAGTTGCTCATAAAAATGTTAGGAGATATTCTTTTTTCCCCTTGAATCCTCCACATCCAGTCAGTTAGCAAGGCCTGTCATTTATACCTTCAAAATAAGTGTCCATTCCATTTATTTATCACTTCCATCCTCAAAAACTACCCAAGTACAAGGCAATATCAACTCTTTCCTGGAATGCTGAAATAGCCTCCTACTCACATACTCTTTCCTATCTATAGCTCCTCTCCATATAGCAACAAACAAGATCTTCTATAAATATCAATTACCTCATGTAACTAGCCTGCCCAAAATCTTTTAAGAGCTTTTCATTGCACCTGGTATAAAATCCAAAATCTTGACCATTTCCTATACGATGTGCCATGATCTGGGCCCTACCTTCCTCCTCTCTCCAGCCTCATTTTATATCATTCTCCTTCTCAGTCTCTGTACTAAAGCCACAAAAATAAAAATAAAAGTCTACTTTTATTTTTTTCACAAATCTCATGTTCTTTCCCACTTTAGGGCCTTTCCACTAGCTGTTCTTTCTGCCTGTAGTATTCTTCTCTCCTACTTTTCCCATGAAGAGCTCCTTCTCATCCTTCAGACCTGAATTTAAACATTACTTCCTAGAAGAGGACTTGCTTGACCACTCAATTTAAAGCAAATCCTCTCTACTATTCTTTTATAAGCACCCTGTTTTCCATTTATAGCACTTTCCACAATTTATAATTGTCTTCTTTATTTTTTTTTAATTATCTGTCTTTCCTACTAAACAATAATTTACATAAAGAGAGGGATCTTATTTGTCTTCTTCACCATAGCACCCCTAAGTACCTAGCATGGTGCCTGGCACATAACAGACACTAAATAAATACTTATTGAATAAAGCTACAAATGCTTTTGAATTAAAAAAGGTATTTATTATTGCCTATTCTACTCCAGATACTGTACTAGATCCTTTACAGACAGTTCTGAACTAATACTCACAATAATTCCATGAAGTAAGATTTATAGTTACAGAAATTGAAACTTATAGCCAGAGTTATAACTTCATGGGTGTGCAAGCTGTGCACAGGGCTCATGCTCAGAAGGAACCATGCCTGGTGTAATGCTCTGCTGTTGGTATCTTGAAATTCTTAATAATTTTTGAACAAGGGGTCCTGTCTTTTCATTTTGCATTATATCCCATAAATTATAACACACTCCTGCTTATAATATCAGTTAACTTGCCAAGGTTCAATACCTAGTAAGTGGCAATAGACTTATCTAAGATTCAGGTTTATCTGATGCTAAGGTCTATGTGCTTAAATAGCTTTTCGCCTTCTGCAACTAGAAAAAATAATCCAAGGAGTCTGTTATCAAGTTCAAACTTCTGTTAAGTGAATGTCTAAATTAGCATTTCCCATAAAAATGTTCTCTTGAACACAATTTTGCAAGACATTAATTGGGGAGCTGAGAAAAAGGTATTCAGCGGTCAAATAAGTTATGTGGAACACACCTTTTATTGCCTTTTAGAGTGTCTCGATTCATATTAGCATATGAAAAGCTCCGAAAAGACCTACGGTTGAAAAATGGCTGTTTAACTTTGTTTAATCTAGCATTTTCTGGTCTTAAATGACCACGGAATCCATTTGTAAAAGCAAAGTTACTAAATCCTGGAGAAAAGTGTTCTGTTGAACTCAGTATGGGGAATGCTGATTTAAATGTTTTGGCAAACTTTTTCTGTAAAATTCCATAAATAGTTTAGGATTTTGGGTCTCTGTTGCAATTATTCAATTCTGTCATCTTACTGTGAAAGCAGCCATAGACGATATGTAAATGAATGGACATGGCTGGTTCCAGTAAAACTTTATGAAAACAGGCAGCTGGCTGGATTTGGTCCACTAGCTGTTAAATCCCAACAAAATCTAGATCATTCCAGAAGCAGACTGGTCTATTCTAGACATAAAGTTCCATACACCTGGTGCTTGATCACAATCATCAGTGGTCCTCCAAGTATTTGAATACCTATTCCACATGATATAAAAGTCCTATTGGTCAAGACAGTTTGGGAGTGATGTCAGAAACATGGTGGCGTGAGAGAAATCCCCAGATCTACCCTCTTGAAACAACAATAAGTTGAACTTCTAAAACTGAACAAAAAACACCCAAACTGCACACCAGCACGTCTGAGTGTGGGAGCTGCGCATAAGAGCTACCACAGGTCAGAAGCCTGGGAACTGGGTGGTAGACTGGGAAAAACAAAGAAGCTGCCTCTCGCAGCCTGAGCTCCCTGCAGGAGGGGGCGGGGGTACAGCAGGTTCTCTGAACAACCCTGCCTGGGAGAGATGTGAACTCCACGCAGCCGGTGGCAGTGCACAGGGATCAGGGCAGAAAGCAGAGAAGCAGGATGGCAGAGAAGCAGGGATGGGGAAAGAAACAACAGTTGATTATTACCAGCCACGGATGTAACACAACAGGTTGAGACACACACAGCCCCCATCCCCCAAGCCAGAGGGCTCCTCCCCCGCCCCATATACTTTGAGACCGAACACCACGGAGCCTCAGGGGAATCTGAGCAAACATTACTGAAACTGTTGCTAACACTTACGGGGATTGAGACTGAGGGTAGTGAGCATGATTAAACATCTATAAAGAAAAAAAGGCATTATTAACGCTTTATATAAAGCAGGAATCCAAGAAGCTTCGACACCACCTACTGGAAACAAAAGAAAAATGCATTCTTTGCAACAGGCTAAAGATAGACTTTTATATAATAAATCTTTCTGAAAAAAAAAAAGCAAAATACACTGCCATTAATGTTCAGGTGGAGAAATAGTCCATTAAACACCATAAACAACCAAGGTGACAAGGCAGCTCAGAAAGAAAAATAAAAATCTCCAGAATATAAGCTTAAAGACATAGAAATATGTGACTTAGATGACAGAGAATTCAGGATGGCACTTCTGAAAAAACTCAATGAGATCCAAAACAATTCATATCAACAATTTAAGGAATTGAAAGAAAAAAAAACCTAGATGAGCAGAGTGAGTTCTTTAGCAAGGAGACTGAAACCCTCAAAAAGAACACAATAGATCTTCTGGGGATAAAAAACACACTGCGAGAGGTGAAAAATCAAATAGCAAGCTTGGGAAATAGAGTCGACCAAATGGAGAAAAGGATCAGTGATATTAAAGACAGAAATCAAGAAATAAAACAGAAGGCAGAAGAGAGAAACAGAAGAATGAAAAATCAAGAAAGATTAATACAAGAACTAGCTGATACCATCAGGAAAGGAAATATAAGAAATATGGGCAATCTCTAAGGAGAGAAAAAGGAGCAGGGAGTAGAAAGCATTTTCTGACAAATTGTTGACGAAAATTTCCCAAAGCTAAGAAATGAGCTGCAGCTTGGAATTCAAGAAGTCAACAGAACACTCAATTATCTCAACCCAAAAAGGCCTTCTCCAAGACACATTATATTAAAATTATCAAAAATCAATGACAAAGAAAGAATTCTCAGGGCAGACAGGGAAAAGAACATGGTAACCTATAAAGAAAAAGCCATTAGATTATCATCGGACTTCTTAACACGAACTTTACAAGCCAGAGAATAGTGGAATCAAATATTCAAACTATTAAATGAAAAGAACTAACAGCCAAGAATAATGTATCCAGCAAAACTCTCTTTTAGATATGAAGGAGAAATAAAGACCTTTCCGGACATACAAAAATTGAGGGAATTCTCCAATATGAGGTCTGTATTACAGGAAATACTGAAATACTGTTATCAGCTCACTTATAACAACACGACAAAAAAATACATAACAAGGAGTAAGACGACTAGCAGACCAACATAAGCAGAAGAGTGAAACCCTTACTAAGAACAGGGCATTATAAGCTTAAAAAATGAGAAGAGATTTGCTATAGCAGGATAGTAATGAACGTTCAGCATACATAAGAACAAACTGAGACAATTGAAAAGGGGAGGATTCAAAGATCCAAATTTCCAAAAGAGAATGGAAATAAGGCACACGCAGAAGAAAATAGACTACTAAATATATATAAGTATCCTCTACATATTCATAATGGTAACCACATGCCAAAGATTCAGAACCGAAGCATATAACATAAAACAAGAAGGACCTGAGGGAAAACCCACAAAAGCCAACCAAAATACAAAAAAAAAATAAAAAAGAAACAAAACAAAACAAAAAAACAGAAACACAAGGACAAGGAAACAATGAAAACACCGAGCTACGAGAAATCAAAAGATAAAATGGCTATCGGAAATCCTCATATTTCAATAATCACCCTAAACATAAACGTTCTGAACTCACCAATAAAAAGGCACAGAGTTGCACATTGGATCAAAAAAACAAAACCCAACAATATGCTACCTCCAGGAGACACATCTCGGCTCCAAAGACAATTATAGACTCAGAGTGAAAGTGTGGAAAATGATATTTCAAGCAAATGGCATTCAGAGAAAAGTGAATAAAATAGACTTCAAAATCAATGAGGTAAAGAAAGATACTGAGGGACTCTTTATAATGATAAAGGGAATCATGCACAGACACTTGGAAATGAAAGAGAATCATGCTTCAAGAAGACATAACACTTATTAATATCTATGCTCCCAATCAAGGAGCCCCAAAATATATAAAGCAATTACTAACAGAAATAAAGGGAGAAACAGAACAAAACACTATTGTAGTAGGGGACCTAAATACCTCACTGTCACATTTGGACAAATCATCCAAACAGAAAATCAATAAGGATATAACATCCTCAAATGACACATTAGACCAAATAGACATAATTGACATTTATAGAATCTTTCATCTCAAAACAGCTGTTTATACATTCTTCTCAAGTGCACATGGAACATTGTCAAGGACTGACCACATACTGGGACACAGAA
The DNA here is from genome assembly GCF_902729225.1 of Pteropus medius. Classification (NCBI taxonomy): domain Eukaryota; kingdom Metazoa; phylum Chordata; class Mammalia; order Chiroptera; family Pteropodidae; genus Pteropus; species Pteropus medius. Next base: position 1,396,706 of record NW_024348527.1, read on the forward strand.
ATAACCTCACCGTATGTAAGAGGATTGAAATCAAACCAACCATATTTTCAGAGCATAATGCTTTGAAATGAGAGGTCAACTGTAAAAAGAAAGTAGGAAGAACTACAAATACATGGAGATTAAACAACTTGCTACTGAAGAATAACTGGGTCAGAGAAGAAATAAAAAGAGAGATCAAGAGATACATAGAAACGAATGATAGTACAACATATCAAACTTTTGGGACATGGCAAAAGTGGTCATAGAAGAAAGTTCATATCATTACAGGCCTATCTCCAAAAACAAGAACAAGTCCAAACAAATAACGTAACACTTCATCTTAAAATACTAGAAAAAGAAGAACGAGTAAAGCCTAAAGTCAGCAGAAGGAAAGAAATAATCAAAATTAGAGCAGAAATAAATGAAACTGAAAACAAACAAACAAAAAACAGTAGAAAAATAAATGCAAGGAGGGCTGGTTCTTTGAGAAGGTTAATAAAATTGAGAAATTCCTGGCTAGACTCACTAAAGAAATAAGAGAAAAGACACAAATAAACAAAATCAGGGATGAAAGAGGGGAACTTACAACAGACACCGCAGAAATACTAAGGATCATACAAGAATACTATGAAAAAGTATATAACACCAAATTGAATAACCTAGAAGAAATTGACCAGTACTTAGAAAAATACAACCTTCCTAGATGGAATCAAGAAGATCTAGAAAGCCTAAATAGACTGCTCAGCAGTATGGAAGTTGAAACAATCATGAAAAAACCTACCAAAAAGTAAAATTCCAGGACCAGATGGCTTTACCAGAGAATTCTACCAAACATTCAAGGAAGATTTAATACTTACTCTCCTCAAACTCTTCCAAAAAATCAAAGAGGAGACTATACTTTCGAACTCATTTTATGAAGCCAATATTACTCTGATACCAAAACCTGGCAAAGATATTACAAAAAAAAGAGAACTACAGACCAATATCTCTCGTGAACGCAGATGCAAAAATCTTCAATGAGATACTAGCGAACCGAATACAGCAACATATTTAAAAAATTATACCACAATCGAGTTGGCTTCATCCCAGGGGCGCAGGGATGGTTCAAAATACACAAACCGATTAATGTGATACACCACATAAACAAATTAAAAAATAAGAATCATATGATCATATCAATAGATGCAGAAAAAGCCTTCGACAAGATACAGCATCCATTTATAATGAAAACACTTAATGAAATCAGTATAGAAGGAAAATACCTTAACAAAATAAAGGCCATATATGACAAACCCTCAGCCAAGATTTACTTAGTGGTGAAACATTAAAAATCGTTCCTCCAAGATTAGGAACAAGGCAAGACTGTCCACTATCGCCACTGTTATTCAATATAACATTGGAGGTCCTAGCAAGTGCAATCAGGCAAGAGAAAGATATCAAAGGCATCCAACTAAGAAACAAAGAATTCAAACTGTCACTATTTGCATATGACATGATTATATAGAAAACCCTAAAGACTCCACAAGAACACTACTAGAAACAACAAGCCAATACAGTAAAGTTTCTGGATACAAAATCAATGTTCAAAAATCCTTAGCGTTCCTATACTCTAATAATGAAATGTCAGAAAAAGAAGTGGAAAAAGTAATTCCTTTTGCAATTGCAACAAAAAGAATAAAACACCTAGAAATAAATGTTATGAAACATGTGAAGGACCTGTATGATTAAAACTATAAGACCCTATTAAAAGAAATCAAAGAAGATACAAAGAAATGGAAAGATATTCCGTGTTCTTTGATTGGAAGAATCAACATAGTTAAAATGGCCTTATTACCTAAAGCATTATACAGATTTAATGCAATCTTCATCAATAGCCTATCGACATTTTTTAAAGAAACAAAAAATCATCAGATTTGTAAGAAAACACAAAAGACCCCAAATCGCCAAAGCCATCCTGAGAAAAAAGAACAAGGCTGGAGGTACCACTCTGCCTGACTTCAAATTACACTACAAATCGACAGTCATGAAAACAGCATGGTATTGACAGAAAATCAGACATGCATAACAGTCAATAGAATTGAGAGTCCAGAAGTAAACCCATATTTATAGGGGCAAATAATTTTTGACAAAAAAAGCCAAAAACATACAGTGGAAAAAGGAAAGCCTCTTCAATAAATGGTGCTGGAAAAACTAGAAAGCCACCTGCAAAAGAATGAAACCAGACTGTTATCTATCACCGCACACCAAAATTAACTCAAAATGGATTAAAGATCTAAATATAACACCTGAAACAATAAAATGTATAGAAGAAAACATAGGAACTAAACTCTACGACCTTGGACTTAAAGAGGATTTTATGAATTTGACCTCAAAGGCATGGAAGTAAAAGCAACAATAAATGAATGGGACTATCAAACTAAAAAGCTTCTGCTCAGCAAAAGAAACTTTCTACAAGGTAAAGAGACAACCATCCAGATGGGAAAGTATATTTGCAAGCAATACCTCTGATAAGGGCCTAATATCCAAAATATACAAAGAACTCATATGACTCAATAACAACAACAACAAAAACCAAACAATCCAATTAAAAAATGCGCAGAGGACCTGAACAGACACTTCTCCCAAGAAGACATACAAATGGCCAATAAACATATAAAAAGATGCTCAATATCGCTAGCTATTAGGGAAATGCAAATCAAAACCACAATGAGATATCATCTCACACTTGTTAGAATAGCTATAATCAACAGGACAAGTAATAACAAATGCTGTAGATAATGCGGAGAAAAAGGAACCCTTATACACTGCTGGTGGGACTGCAAATTGCTACAGCCACTATGGAAAACAGTATGGAGTTTCCTCAAAAAACTAAGAATTGATCTACCATATGATCCAGCAATCCCTCAACTGGGCATTTACTCCAAAGACTTGAAAACTCATATCAGAAAAGATATTTGCACACTGAAGATCATTGCCGCATTGTTCACGGTGGTCAGGACATGGAAGCAATCAAAGTGCCTTAAGATAGATGATAAGATAAAGAACTGTGGTACATATATACAATGGAATATATACAATGGAATATTACTCAGTCATAAGAAGAGATGAAATACTGACATTTGTGACAACATGGATGGACCTCGAGATAATCATGCTAAGTGAAGTAAGCCAGACAATAAAAGTTGAAAAATCACATGATATCACTTATATGTGGGATATAAACCTAAAAGCAACAAATGATCAGGACAAACAAACAGAGACTCATGGTCATGGATAATGGACCAGTGCTTACCAGAAGGTAGTGGAGAGGGGGAAGGGAGGAGGTAAATGGGGTTAAGAGGGTCAAATATGTGGTGACAGAAAGAAATCTAACTATGAGAAGTGAACACACAATGTAAATATATTCCATACTGTTAAAATGTACATTGAAACTTACTGGAGTTCATTAACCAATGTCACCATAAAAATAAGAAAGAAAGAGAGGGGGAGGAGGGAGGGGAGGAGGGAGAGAGGAGAGAGAGAGGAGAGAGAGAGAGAGAGAGAGAGAGAGAGAGAGAGAAAGAGAGAAAGAGAGAAAGAGAAAGAGAGAAAGAAAGAAAGGGAGAGAGGGAAGGAAGAAAGGAGAGAGGAAGGAAGGAAGGGAAGGAAGGGAGAGAGTGGGGAGGGAGGGGAGGGGAGGGAGGGAGGGACAGACCGACAGTTTGGGGCTTCATCTTACCAAAAAAAATCAATGATTGTTGGCCAGTGAATGTGGGGGACAAAATGTTAGGGGAGTGGGAATGAGCAGCCGGATTCATGAAATGCACTATTTTCAGTACAGGTCCTTCCATGAAAATGAAGCCAGAGAACTTGAAAAAGCTGTGGGAGGAAAAGAGTTGGTGGTAAGAGCAGCACAAATACACCTTTATGCCAAAACGTGAAATTTAAAGAAATCTAGTCACACTGTTACAGCCATTCATGCTGTTACTCAAACAGAAATTTAAGAAAGAAAGTAAGTCACCTAACATCTATTCTAACTTACCCGCAAAGGTTTTTTATAATTAACATGCAATATATAATAAAACATAAGCATTTTGCACATAGATATATTTAGGTTGTAAACATTTACATTTATATGGTTAACAAGGAAAATTATAGGCATGAACTATAAGGGGCATATATTATTTGAAGTGGCTGTTTCTAGTAATTTGCTTTCCATTGAACATTAGCCTATTGCTTCTGTTGGAACTTTGGTTGGGTTTAACTTGTTAATGAGAAAGAACAAAGCATTGCTGATGTTAATTTGACAAATACATGCAGTGACCTACATTCAAGTACATATACACACATATTCAATCCAAACACATATATAAGTATACAGATAAAAATGAACACACACACGCACGCGCGCGCACACACACACACACATCTCCACATTCTTATAAGTTTTTAGTACTTACATACCTTTAAAAGCAAGAATGAGACATATAGTTGGAAGAATGTATGACTAGTCGGATGGGAGAAGCAGAGTTTGGAGAGGAAGATATTAGTATATCACAGAAATGGGCAGGCAAGTGAATGATCTGTTGAAAATAACCAGTTTCTATTCCTCATAATTAAACATTCCTTGGAGTTTAGGAATCAGCTGCAGGGAAAAAGATTCTTCACTCTTTTCTCCATCTCCTATTAAAATCTGTGGTTACAGTAAAGGGTCTTTTATGATTATGGAAAACAATATAAACCACAGCTGCCTCTTCTCTTTTTTCTCTTTTTCCTCATTTTGAGAAGTGCAAAAATTGTGGGCATATTCTCAAGAGATTATTAATGGGTAAATACTGTATCCATGTAATATCTTACTATGCACACATCTATACACATGCAACAGAATTTTAAAGATTGAGAAGAATCCCAAAGTCTTTAAAGAAATGAAGTAGAGAATCAACAGGATTATCTAGATTATACCCTCTCTTACCTCATTCAGTTACTCAGCTTTGTGTTCAGACAATAAACTCCAGGCACAAGCAGGTTCCAAATCTTTTCTTTTCTTTTGACTGTGCATCCTGGCAAATAAAAATAAAAAAAAAATGTCATCCAAAACAGAAATGATGGCTGTAAGGCCAAGTGGATGCCCAGAGTGAAAAATTAACTCAAAAACTACTTGCTTAATGCATTACAGAGTTGGGAAAGAGAGTAGGCCTAATAACCAAGTAGATAGCTTGGGTGAGACTGCAGGGCAGGGGGCAGGGGCGGTGACCCATGAAGATGGACCAAAACCAACAGTCTTCAACTTGAAGAGAAAAACACTAAAAGAGGATAGAATGTCTGCAAACTTTTGAAGAGTACAAATATACGTAATGTCAGATTGAGCTCTGAACTGAGTTAGTAAAGGAAGTATAGGATTTAAGGAGTATAACCCTAACATTTAGGGTCAAGATGAGAATGATGTGTCCTTCCACCACATATTTTTGGTATCATGGTTAAAGGGAGAATTCTAAGACTATAAACTGGAATAATGTGATAAAGAAACAGTCTAGAGAGTCAGAAGACCTAGGCCTTAGTTTTATTTCTGTAATTATCTACCTATGGACCTCGAGTAAGTTTATTCTACTTTCTGGATCTGTTTTATTATTTTCGAAATGGCTGAGGAGATAGCCTAGGTTTCTTTCCAGGTTGAACATTATAAGGTCAGTGGTTCTCAGTTCTAGCTGCACAGTAGAATCACCTTCACATCATTCTCTATATTTCTTTTGAATATTACTTATCGGTTTCTAACACGCTTGGTAATTTTTTAAATGTATTATGCTTAGTTAATTTTCAGTCTTCCCCATCTAAATTGAATTATTGGCCCCAATTCTTAGCCTTTACCATGAACTTTGTAGGTCCACACAAAAGTAGAGCCTATTTTTCCACCTCTTATCTTTAAGCTCAACCTTGAGACTTGTTTTTGCTAATGGAGTCACACAGATGTGACTCAAGCAGGGGCTTGAAATGTGCTTGCACATTTGGACATGTCCTCTCTCATGATTCTGCCACTGCCATGAGACAAGCCATGAGAGAAACAAGCTTCAGCTAGTTCACTGTTTCAAGGATGAGAAATACATGAAGCAGAGCTGCTCTAGTTCTCAATCCTGCAGCAAGAAAAGTATTCACCCCAGCCTGAATTAGACTTGCCCAACAGAGCCTTACCTAATCAGCTGAACCTCAGCAGGCCCCTAGATCTATGAGAAGGTGTACTTAACGAATTCTTAATTTTTCATGCCACTGAGGTTTTGTAGTTATTATTATGTATTATTGTGGCAATAGCTAACTAATATATCTTGCTAGAAAGTAAATGCATAGAAAGTGTTTGGCATAGAGAAGACGTTCATTAAATGTTTATTGAATAAATCAAATGAATAAATAAAAGCTCGTTGGCATTCTTGACAAATTAAATCAGAATTATGGATGATAATCTTTGGCATGGATTTTTTTAAAGCTCCCCAGGTGATTCTAACATATAGTCAAGAAAGAGAGGCATTCTTCTAAGATTTAGTTGTTTTTGAGAGTGTATTGGTGAAGCACACATGCTCTAGAATCAAATAGATGTGTTCTAACTCTACCACTTACCATGTGGCAACCATGAAATTAACATCTCTAAGCCTCAGATTTCTCAACTGTTAAACAGGGATAACAATAGATAGCATTTCCTCATAAGGTTATTAAGAGGATTAAATAAGATAATGCATATAAAGTATCAGTATGCTACATGGTATACAGAAAGGGCTCAATAATCCTAAACTATAGTTAAGGTTGGTGTTGTTATATCATTTGATATGGAGTAGAAATGTCTTTGAACTCAATAGGCCTTACTTAAATCCCATTTCCACTGCTTTCTAGCAATATGACCTTGAGTAAACTACTTAAGCTCTCTGAGACTTCCATGACCCATCTGTAAAATATGGTGATAGTAACAGCTACTTCATTAATTCGTTGCGAGAATTACATAAGATGGCATACATAAAACACTTAGCACAGGATCAAGTGCAATATAAATAAATTTTAGAGAAAAAGTAAGATGACATTTATTATAACTGGCAGAAAGAACTTACATGCCATTAAAATCTCCATATAATTTCATTCTTATGAGATGGAATGTTCCCAGCAATGTTATATTCCTATATCCTGGACTCTTTTCCCAATTACTAGGACTATCATATCCTCCAAATTACAGATTACTCCAGTAAGCACTTCTGCCCTCAGGTAATGGAGCTGGAGGGGTACATGGACACTCACTCTCATTTTGGGAAGTCTCAATCATGCCCATTATTTCAATCATCCTTACGATTCTTAACTATTCCAGTCTAGCCCTCTCCTCTGAGATGCAGATTTATACATATAAAGGCTTTCTCAATATCTCCATTTCAATGTTGACACCCCTCTTTTTCTTACCTCCTTTGATAGCTATTGTTTGTCCAGAATTCTTTCACTGATCTTTGTTCTGATAATTCCCAAAGGTCTGTTGATAGTAACTAACTCACTCTGGTATAATTTCTATGTCAGAGTTCTTTAGATGCAGTCAACAGATGTTGATTCTGAGTAACTTAAGCAAAAACTAGGGATAAGGATACTGGAGTTGCTCAAGACCAAATGAAGCGCTGAAAAACAAGGTATTTTAGAACTGGTTATTAGACCCAGTTTAAAGAAAAAGGCTGTGAAGATGGCCCAGATTTCAGGATGGGAAAATACCATCCACTGTACTAGGATCTCCACTAGTACATATGAAATCTTTATGCAAAATACTAAAAGGTGCCACCTCCAAGAAGACAAATCAAAGATATCTCCTCTGGGCAGCTGAAGTACAAAATGGTAAAATGGTGCTTCTTCCTCTGGGCTGGGGCAGCAGCAAGCTAGGAAACATAAGTTAGAGAGCAAAGTATGAGCTAATTTCAGGCCTCATTCACACCTTTGGCTGTGTGCCTTTTTAGTTAACAAACTGCACACCTTTTCACGTTATACATGATATGCGTGCTATCAAAAATACGGGAGAGGAATACTACAAATTCAAATATCTAATTTCATCTCCAGGCCTCCAATGATACTCTATGTTTTCTGTACTGAGATATAATTCACTTATCACAAAATTCTTCCTTTTAAAGTGTTCACTTCAGTGCTTTGTGGTATATTCACTAAGTTTTGCAATCATCACCACTATCTAACTTCAGAATGTTTCCATCACCCCAAAAAGAAATGCTGTGCCCATTAAGCAGACACTCCCTATTCTCCCCCTCCTCCAGCCCTTGGCAACCATAATTCTACTTTCTGTCTCTAAGGATTTGCCTATTTTGGACATTTCATATGAATGGACTAATACAATATGTATTAGTCCACTTTCGCTTAGCATAATGTTTTCAAGGTTCACCCGTGTTGTAGCATGTATCAGTACTTCATTCCTTTTTATGATGGAATAACTCCTCACTTCAGATCCACTAGGATGGCTATAATTTAAAAAGTGAAACATGACAAGAATGTGGAGAAATTGGAACCCTCGTACATTGCTGGTAGGAATATAAAATGGTGCAGCCACTGTGAAAAAGTTTGGCAGTTCCTCAGTAAGTTAAACATAGAATACCATGTGACCCAGCACCTCCACTCCTAGGTATATACCCAAAAGAATTGAAAGCATGTATTTCAACAAAAATCTGTACAAAAATATTCATAGCAGCACTATACACAGTAGCAAAAAAGGGGAAACAACCCCAATATCGATCAATTTATGAACTAATAAAATGTGGTATATAATAAAATATTACTTAGCCATTAAAAGAAACGAAGTACTGAAACATGCTACAACATGGAGAAACCTTGAAAACGTTATGTTAAGTGAAAGAAGCCAGACACAAAAGGTCATTTATTGCATGATTCCATTTATATGAAATGTATAAATAGTCAAATCTATAGAGACAGAAAACAGAGTAGTGGTTGCCAGGGGTTTGGGAAAGGAGGGAATCAGTAGTAACTGCTAATGGTTCTAGGGTTTCTGTTTGGGGTGTTGAAACTATTCTGGAAATAGTGGTGATGGTTTCACAGCACTGTGAATATACTAGAAATCACTATAAACTGTGTGTGAATAAATTCAGTATCAAATAAAATCAGTTAACTAAACTTATTGTGGTAATTTCGCAAATACATACATATACCAAATCATTATGCTGTATACCTAAAATGATTTTATTTATTTGTTTGTTTATTAAAATTGGGATGACATTAGTTAATAAAATCAAATAGGTTTCAAGTATACATACAATTCAACAATATGTCATATATACATTGCATTATGTGTTCACCAACCAAAGTCATATTTCCTTACATCACCAAACATTTGACCCCTTCTACAACCATTTATCTCCCTTTTGCCCCGCTCCTCTCTGGAAACCACTAATCCACAGTCCGTGTCCATGAGTCTTTGTTTGTCATGTTTGTTGCTTTCAGTTTTATATCCCACATATGAGTGAAATCATATGATTTTCAACTGTCTTACTTATTTTGCTTAGCATGATTATTTCAAGATCAATCCATGTTGTCACAAATGGCAGTATTTCATCTTTTCTTATGGCTGAGTAATATTTCATTGTCTATATGCACCATATCTTTTTTATCCAATCATCTATTGATGGACACTGGTTGTTTCCATGTCTTGGCCACCATGAATAATGTTGCTATGAACATCGAGGTGCACTTATCTTTGCGAATAAATGTTTTCAATTTTTTCAGTAAATACCCAGACAAGAAATTGCTAGGTCATGTGGTAATTCTATTTTTAGATTTTTGAGGAACCTCCATAGAGTTCTCCATAGTGGATCTACCAATTTACTTTCTCACCATCAGTGTATGAAGGTACCTTTTTTGCCACGATATCTCCAACACTTGTCCTGTTGATTATAGCTATTCTAACAAGTGTGAGGTGGTATCTCATTGTGGTTTTGATTTGCATTTCCCTAATAGCTAGTGAAGTTGGACATCGTTTTGAATGTCTCTTGGCCATTTGTATGTCTTCTTGGGAGAAGTGTCTGTTTAGGTCCTCTGCCCATTTTTTAATTGAATTTTTTGTTTTTCTTTTTTCATTGTTGAGTTGTATGAGATCTTTATATATTTTGAGTATTAGCCCCTTATTGGAGGCATTGTTTGTAAATACATTCTCCCATTTGTTTGGCTGCCTTTGCCTTGCTCATGGTTTCCTTTGCTGTGCAAAAGCTTTTTAGTTTTATATAGTCCTATTCATTTTTTGCTTTTACATTCATTGCCTTTGAAATCAAATTCATAAATTCTTCTCTAAATCTAAGGTCCATGAGTTTATTATCTATGTTTTCTACTACGTAATTTATTGTTTCAGGTCTTATATTCAGGTCTCTGGTCTATTTTGAGCTAATTTTGGTGTATAGTGATAGATAGCAGCCTAGTTTCATTCTTTTGCATATGGCCTCTCATTTTTTCCAGTACCATTTATTAAAGAGGCTTTCTTTTCTCCATTGTATGTTTTTGACTCCTTTGTCGAAAATTCTTTGCCCATATATATGGGGGCTTAATACTGGATTCTCAATTCTTTTCTATTGCTTTGTGTGTCTGCCTTTCTGCCAATACCGTGCTGTTTTGATTACTGACATTTTGTAGTATAATTTGATGTCAGGGAGAGTGATATCTCTGGTCTCGTTCTTTATCCTCAGGATTGTTTTGGCTATTTGGGGTCTTTTGTATTTCCATACAAATCTGATAATTTTTTGTTCTATTTCCTTATAGAATGCCATTGATATTTTGATGGGGATTGCATTAAATCTGTATAATGCTTTAGGTAATAAGGCCATTTTAACTATGTTGATTCTTCCAATCAAAGAACACGGAATATCTTTCCATTTCTTTGTATCTTCTTTGATTTCTTTTAATGATGTCTTATAGTTTTCAGTGTATAGGTCCTTTACATGCTTTGTTAGGTTTATTCCTAGGTATTTTATTCTTTTTGTTGCAATTGCAAACAGTATTTTTTTCACTCTTTCTGAAAATTCACTGTTAGAGTATAGGAATGTTATGGATTTTTATACATTATTTTTGTATCCTGAAACTTTATTTGCTTATTATTTCTAATAGTTTTTTAGTGGAGTCTCTATGGTTTCCTATATAAAGAATCATGTCATCTGCATACAGTGACAGTTCGACTTCTTCTTTTCCTATTTGGATGCCTTTTATTTCTTTCTCTTGCTTGATTGCTCTAGCTAGGACTTCCATCACTATATTGAATAATAGTGGGAATAGCAGACTGCCTTTTCTTGTTCCTGATCTTAGAGGGAAGGATTTTACTTTTTCAACATTAAGTATGATGTTAGCTGAGTGTGTGTTGTATATGGCCTTTATTATGAGCAGTACTTTCCTTTATATCTTTTTCATTAAGTGTTTTTAAGGTATTTTTTCCAACTTTATTGAAGTATAATAGACAATTAGTTGCTCATATTTACATTGTACAATTAAATGAGTTTTTTTCCAATTATAGTTGGCATACAATAATATATTAGTTTCAGTCGTACAGCATAGTGATTAAAGATCTATATAACTCACAAAGTGGTCACTCCACTAAATCTAGTAGCCCTCTTCCCCTTAGATATTTTTTTTTACAACACTGCTGGCTATTTTCTTTATGCTACACTTTATATCTCCATGACTATTTTTTAGCTATCCATTTGTACTTCTTAAACCTTTTGTCATTTTCACTGCCCTACCCAACACCCCTCCATCTAGCTGCCCTCAAAATATTTTCTGTATCTATGAGTTTGTTTCCGTTTTTGTTGTTTATTTTGTTCTTTAGATTCCACATGTATGTGAAATCATGTGGCATTCGTCTTTCTCTATCTGACTTACTTCATTCAGCGGAATACCTTCTAGGTCCATCAAAGCAGTATCGTTTTCTACCCCCATCCTTTTAGTCTGTGTGTGTCTTTTAATCTGAAGTGAGTCTCTTGTAGGCAGCATATGTGGAGATCTTGTTTTCTTATCCATTCAGTCAACCTATCTTTTGCTTGGAAAACTTAATTCTTTTCCATCTGAGGTACTTATTGATAGATATGTAGTTATTACAATTCTTTATCCCTGTTTTTGACATATGTTTTTTCTTCTTAAAGAAGTCCCTCCAAAATTTCCTGTAATACTGGCTTGGTGTGGATGAATTTCTTTAGCTTATTTTTGTCTGAAAAGCTCTTTATCCTTCAACACTAAAAGACAGCTTTGCTGCATAAAGTATTCCTGGTTGTAGATCCTGGTTTTTCATCACATTAAATGTTTTGTGCCAAGTCCTTCTGTCCTACAGAGTTTCTTTTGAGAAATCAGCTGACAGTCTTACGGGAGCTCCGTTGTAGATAACTAATTGCTTTTCTCTTGCTGCTTGTAAGATTCTCTCTTTGTCTTTAACCTTTGGCATTTTAATTATGATGTGTCTTGGTGTGGGCCTCTTTAGGCTCCTCTTTGTTGGGACTCTGAGCTTCCTGGGGTTGTATGTCTATTTCCTCCTCCAGGTTAGTGGAGTTTTCCATTATTATTTCTTCAAATAGTATTTCAACTTCTTGTTCTCCCTCTTCAAGTATCACTATCACACAGATGTTACCCTTAATTTTGTCCCCATAGGCTCCTTAAAATTATTATTATATTCTTGTTTACTTTTTTCTTGCCCTTCTGATTGTGTGTACTTGGCTTCCCCATCATCTATATTGGTGGTTCAATTCTCTTCTTCATCCACTACGTTGATCCCATTTAATATACTTT
>NW_024348527.1:1414634-1431223 GCF_902729225.1 Pteropus medius
TTGAGTGGGGGTTCGGTGGATTGAGAGAGGCCAGCAGTGTGTGTAGCTGTTTTCCTTCCAGTAATGCTGGCTCAGACTTCTGCTGCTTTGCTTTTATATCCCCACCCCATCACTGGAACTGGCTACAGTGTATGTTTCAGTTTTGGTCACGCAAAAACCCCTGGGGCTCGGTGCCAGCTCTGGGAAGTTATGGAGGTGCAGAAGACGTGCTCTGGGATGGTGAGGGGCGGTAGCCAGGGTCTGTGACTCAGCTTTTCTTCCTCGCAAAAGCAGTCGCTAAGACACAGCTGTCACCCCTCTGCACTTGTCTCTGTCTGCCCTGATCACTGGGCTCCACTATGTGGGATATGCTCATCCCTCAGGCAAGACTGTTGAGGCTTCAAAAAGCCAAGACCACCATGTAATTCTCCCTTCCTCCTTATTCTACTGAGACCTCCAGGATAATTTTCGCAGCACCTGGCTTTGTTTCCTTCTCTCTTTTCACCTCCCATTCTCATGCAAATGGTCCACCTTCAGATGCTCTGATGTGCAGATCTCTCAGATGTGCTTGTGTGCCTGTGTTATCTTTTAGGATGTAGGTGTTCAGCTCATTGAAATTTCAAGGGAAGAGGTCAGGGGAGATCCCTCATGCTGCCATGCTTCTGATGTCACTCCCACCTAAAATTAATTCAATGCTATGTTTCAATTATATCTAAATTTTAAAAATAGAAAAAATTAATTGTAAAAGTTGAAAAAAATCAATAAAAATGCAGTTATAAAATAAAATGAAAACAGAGAAACAACTGAATATACATCAATACATGAATGGATAAATAAAATGTGGTAAGTACTATATATATATGATGGAATATAATTCAGACTTTAAAAGAAAGAAAATTATGAAACATGCCACATGGATAACTTTGAAGACACTGCTAAGTGAAATAAGCCAAACACAAAAGAACAGATATTATATGATTCCACTTAATTGAGTTATCTAGACTAGACAAATTCATAGAGTCAGAAAGTAGAACAGTGGCCACCAAGGGCTAAGTAGAGATGATAATGAGTATAGAGTTAAAGTTTAGGAAGATAAAAAAGTTCTGGAGATAGATAGTGGTGATGGTTCATAACAATGGGAATGTACTTAATGCCACTGAACTGTATACTTAAAAATGACTAATGTGATAAATTTGTTATATATATATTTTACCATAACAAAAAAAATGGGCAAAATATTTGAACAGATCTTTCACAAAAGAAGATAGCCAACAGCACATGAAAAGATGCTCAATATCATTAGCCATTAGGAAAATGCAAATAAAAACTGCAATGAGGTATCACCTCATACTCACTAGAATGGTTAATATTAAAATGACTAACACTAGCAAATGTTCATAAGGATGTTGATGGGAGAGTAAAATGGTACAAAAATAATAGCAGTTTCACATAAAAAAAAAAGAAATATATATATACCTGTCCTATGACCCAGCAATTCCATTCCTAGGTATTTGCCCAAGAAAAATAAAAATGATACGTCCACAAAAAGAATTATATGAAAATGTCTATAGCAGTTTATTCACAATAGCCCAAACTAGAAACAGCTCAGGTATCCATCAACATAAGAATGTATAAGCGAATTATGATATATCTATACAATGGAGTGTCACTCAGCAACAAAAGGAAATGGATATAGTGCCAGGTGGGTACTAGACTAATGTGGGGATCACTTCGTAAATTATATAAAAGTCTAACCACTGTGCTGTACACATGAAACTAATACAAAATAATATCGAATGTCAACTCTAATTGAAAAATGGAAATTAAAAAATTTAAAAAATGAAGTACTGATATAAGCAACAATGCGGATGATACATTATGCAGAGAGAAAAGCTTTACACAAAAGAATACATATTGAGTAACTCCATTTATATAAAGTTCTAGAATGTACAAAACTCATCTATCACAGTAAATCAGATCAGTGACTACTTCTAGTGGGAAAGTGAAGGTAGAGATTAACTGCAAAAAGGGAACTCTCTGAAGAAAAAAATGTTCTAACTTCAAAAAGGTTTTGGTTATGACAGCTGTCAAAACTCATCCAATGAAACACAATTTTTGTATTTCACTGAGTAAATTTCCTCTTTAAAAAATTCACAAATACATATTGAACTCTGGTTAATGATATGCATGCTGAAGTGCATAGGAGTTAACTGATGTGCCTATTATTCTGAATGCATCAAAAAATAATATGGATTGATAAGTGGACCAATATGTGATAAAGCAAATACAGCAAAACTATAGAATCTAAGTGTCGTATATATGAATAGTCGCTGAACATTTCTGTATGTTTGGAAATTATCATAATAAAATGTTGAGGACTAAAAACAATGAGATGTGGTGAGAGAGAAGTTTGTAGCCTTAACTGCATTTATCAGAAATCTAGAAAAATTAAAGTAAAAGAGCTTTCAATTTAAAAAGCAAAACTGAAAGGAAATTAAAATGATTAAGAAAAAAATCAATAATTATTCCATAATGAGGTAGCACCTCACACCTGTTAGAATGGCTATTATGAAAAAGACAAGAAGTTTGGCAAGGATATAGAGAAAAGGGAATGCTTGTGTACTGTTCGTGAGAATATAAATTGGTAAAGCCACTATAGATAACAGTACGGAGGTTCCTCAAAAAATTAAAAATAGAACTACTATATGACCCAGCAATTCCATTTCTAAGTATTTATTTTTTAAAAATGAAAACACTAATTCAAAATGATATATGCACCCCAATGTTCATTGCAGCATTATTTGCAATATCTAAGATACAGAAACAACCTAAGTGTCTATTAACACATAAATGGGTAAAGAAAATTTGGTATATATTCACAATGGAATATTACTCAACATAAAAATGAATGAAATCTTGCCTTTTGAGACAACCTGGGTGGACTTTGAAAACATGTTAAGTGAAATAAGTCAGGTAGAGAAAGACAAATATCATATGATCTCACTTATATGTGGAATCTAAGAAGAAAAAAAATGAGCTCATAGATACCGAGAACAGATTGGTGGTTGTCGTTGTGGGGAGGGATTGCAAAATAGGTAAAGGGAATCAAAAGGTACAACCTTCCAGTTATAAAATAAATAAGTCATGGGAATGTAGCATACAGAACAGTGATTATAGTTAATAATACTGTATTGTATATGTGAAAGTTGCTAACAAGGTAGATCTTAAAAGTTCTCATCACATGAAAAAATATTCTTTAACTATGTATGGTGACAGATGTTAACTAAACTTATTGTGGTAATAATTTCACAATATATACAAATGCTAAATCATTATGTTGTACATTTGAAACCAATATAATGTTGTATGTCAATTACACTACAGTTTAAAAAAATCAACAATTATTGAAATAGAAAGCAAACAATAATAGAGTAGAAAATAAAAATAAACATATAGGTATATAGTTATTTAAAAGCTCAATAAAATGGACAAATTTTACCAAGTGTGATTTCAAAAATAAGGCATAAATTAACATAAAAAAATGAAAGGAAACCAAAATACAGAAAAAAAGAGATTAAAAATTACCATAAAGAAAAGAGCTGACTGTAGAGTCATGCTATATACATATTTTCGACTATACTGGGCTTGCGCCTCTAACATCAGTGTTGTTTATGGGTGAACTGTACTGAGTTTTATTTGTTGGAGGAGATCATAGAGAGGATATAGCAGCTGGTTAGACTGCAAGCTGGACCCAGAAGAAGGGGATTTTTCTCAGATACTTGCTGTGAGAATCTGATTGACTTCCTTAACATCTTTGGAAACATGGCAGAGTGAGAGACGTCCCCAGATCTCTCCCCTTGAAACAACAACAAGCTGAATATCTAAAACTCAACAAAAAACACTCAAACTGCACGTCTGAGCGTGGGATCTGCGCATAAGATCTACCACAGGTCAGAATCCCAGGTGTTGGGCGGTGGACCAGGAGTGATAAAGAGGCTGCCTCTCACAGCAGCCAGAGCAACCTGCAGGAGGAAGGGGAAGGGAAAAGAAACAGAGAGTTCCTGCAGTGAGTTCCCTGAATATTCCTGCCTGGGATAGCTGTGGATATGGGGCCCAGTCATCAGGGCAGAAAGCAGAGAAGTGGGACAGGACCAGAAAGGAACAATAGTAGATTTTTGCCAGCCGCGGTTACAAAACCCAGGCCTAGCAGCAGCTCCCAGAGGTCCCCCAACCCAGAGCTCCCCTCCCCCCATACCCTCGGAGACCGCTCACCGCGGAGCCCCAGGGGAATCTGAACAAATGCTACGGAGACTGTCGCTGACACTGATAGAGACTGAAACTGAGGGTAGCGAGCATTATTAAATACCTACAAGAAAATTTAAAAAGCAATATTAAGACTTTATATAAAGCAGGGATCCAAAAGGCTTAGACACCACCTACTGGAAATCAAAAGAAAGGCTCCTTCTTTGCAAAAGGCTGAAGAGAGATCTTTATATAATAAATCTTCTTTCTGAAAAACAGTAGAATACACTTCTATTAATGCCCAGGCAGAGCAAATATTCCATTAAACACCATGAACAACCAAGATGACAAGGCAGCTCAGAAAGAAAGAGAAAAATCTCCAGAAAATAAGCTTACAGACATAAAAATATGCAACTTAAATGACAGAAAATTCAGGAAAGTACTTCTGAAAAAACTCAGTGAGTTTCGAAACGAGTCATATCAACAATTTCAGGAATTGAAAAATCAACTAGATGAGCAGAGCAAGGAGATTGAAACCCTCAAAAAGAACAGAATAGAACTTCTAGAGATAAAAAAAAAAACACACACGCGCACACACTGCAAGAGTTAAAAAATGAAATAGCAAGCTTGGGAAATAGAGTCGACCAAATGGAGGAAAGGATCAGTGATATCGAAGACAGAAATCTAGAAATAAATCAGTAGGAAGAAGAGAGAAACCGAAGAATGAAAAATGATGAAAGAGAAATACAAGAGCTAGCCGATACCATCAGGAGAGGAAACATAAGAATAATGGGCATTATAGAAGGCGAGGAAAAGGAACAGAGACTAGAAAGCATTTTCAGACCAATAGTAGATGAGAATTTTCCAAATCTAAGGAATGAGCTGGAGCTTGGAAATCAAGAGGTCAACAGAACACACAATTATCTCAACCCAAAAAGGCCTTCACCAAGACACATTGCATTGAAGTTATAAAAAATCAATGACAAAGTCAGAATTCTCAAGGCAGCCAGGAAAAAAAAAAAGGTAACTTATAAACGTAAACCCATTAGATTATACTCGGACTTCTCAGCACAAACTTTACAAGCCAGAAAGGAATGGAATCAAATATGTAAACTATTAAGTGAAAGGAACTACCAGCCTAGAATAATGTATCCAGTTAAGCTCTCCTTTAGAT
Organism: Pteropus medius; assembly: GCF_902729225.1. Classification (NCBI taxonomy): domain Eukaryota; kingdom Metazoa; phylum Chordata; class Mammalia; order Chiroptera; family Pteropodidae; genus Pteropus; species Pteropus medius. Next base: position 1,420,030 of record NW_024348527.1, read on the forward strand.
ATGAAGGAGAAATTAAGACCTTTCCAGACATACAAAAATTGAGGGAATTCTCCACTACGAGGCTTGCACTACAGGAAATACTGAAAAGGGTCAGCTCACCTAAAACAAAATGTCAAAAAAAATCATAATTAAGAGTAAGGTGACTATCAGGAAAATTAAAGCAGAGAAGTGTGACCCTTACTAAGAACAGGGTATTACAAGCTTAAATAATAATAAGAGAATTATTATAACAAGATAGTAATGAACATTCAGCATACATAGGAACAAATTGAGATAACAATGACTGAAAAGAGGGGAATTCGAAGATCCAAATTCGCAAAGGGGAATGGAGATAATACACTTGCAGAAGAAAAGGGACGGCTGTATATATATAACTATCCTTTACATATTCATAATGGTAACCACACGCCAAAGATTCAGAATTGTTGTATATAACATAAAACAAGGACCAGAAGGAAAACTCACAAAAGCCAATCAAAAAAAACAACAAACAAACAAACAAAGAAAAACAAAAAACAAAACAGAAGCACAAGGACAAGGAAGCAATGGAAACACTGAGTTATCAGAAAGCAAAAGATAAAATGGCTATAAGAACACCTCATATTTCAATAATCACCTTAAATGTAAATGGATTGAACTTACCAATAAAAAGGCACAGAGTTGCAGAATGGATCAAAATACAAAACCCAACTATATGCTGCCTCCAAGAGACACATCTCAGCTCCAAAGACAAATACAGACTCAAAGTGAAAGGGTGGAAAATGATATTTCAAGCAAATGGCATTCAGAAAAAAGCGAGATTAGCGGTACTAATATCAGACAAAATAGACTTAAAAAAAAAGGTAAAGAAAGATACTGAGGGCACATCATAACAATAAAGGGAATCATGCACCAAGAAAACATAACACTGATTAATATCCATGTTCCCAATCAAGGAGCCCCAAAATATGTAAAGCAATTACTAATAGAACTAAAGGGAAAAACAGATCAAAACACTATCATAGTAGGGGACCTAAATACCCCACTGTTGTATATGGACAGATCATCCAAACAGAAAATCAATAAAGAAATCACATCCTTAAATGACGCATTAGACCAATTGGACATAATTGACATTGACAGAGCCTTCCATCCCAAAACAGCTGCTTATACATTCTTCTCTAGTACACATGGAACATTCTCAAGGACTGACCACATACTGGGACACAGAGATAGCCTCAACAAATATAAGAGGGTTGAAATCATACCAACCATATTCTCTGATCATAATGCTTTGAAACTAGAGATCAACTGTAATAAGAAAGTGGTAAGAACCATAAATACATGGAGATTAAAAACATGCTACTGAAGAATAACTGGATCAAAGAAGAAATAAAAAGAGAGATCAAGAGATACATAGAAATGAATGATAATGATAGTATAACATATCAAAACTTTTGGGACATGGCAAAAGCAGTCATAAGAGGAAAGTTCATATCATCACAGGCCTATCTCCAAAAACGAGAACAAGCCCAAATATCCTAATGCTTCATGTTAAAAAAAAAACAACTAGAAAAGGAAAAACAAATGAAGCCTTAAGTCAGCAGAAGGAAAGAAATAATCAAAATTAGAGCAGAAATAAATGAAATTTGAAACAAACAAACAAAAAAACAACAGAAAAAAATAAATGCAACAAAGAACTGGTTCTTTGAGAACAATAAAATTGACAAACCCTTGGCTAGATTCACTAAAGAAAAAAGAGAAAGAACACAAATAAACAAAATTAACGGTGAACGAGGGGAAATGATGACAGACACCACAGAAATACAAAGGATCATACAAGAATACTATAAAAAAGTATATAACACTAAATTGAATAACCTAGAAGAAATAGACCAGTACCTGAAAAGACAACTTTGCTAGACGAAATCAAGAAGAACTGGAAGATCTAAATAGACCGATCAGCAGTATGGAAATTGAAACAATCATCGAAAACTTACCAAAAAGTAAAAGTTCAGGACCAGATGGCTTCACCAGTGAATTCTACCAAACATTCAAAGAAGATTTAATACCTATTCCCCTCAAACTCTTCCAGATAATCGAAAAGGAGGCAATACTTCCCAACTCATTTTATGAGGCCAGTATTACTCTGATACCAAAACCTAGTAAAGATAACACACAAAAAAAGAAAACTACAGACCAATATCTCTCATGAACACAGATGCAAAAATCCTAAATAAGATACTAGCGAACCGAATACAGCAACATATTCAAAAGATTATACACCATGATCAAGTGGGCTTCATCCCAGGGGTACAGGGATGGTTCAACAAATCGATTAATGTGATACAATACATAAACAAATTAAAAAATAAGAATCATATGATCATATCAATAGATGCAGAAAAAGCCTTCGACAAGATACAGCATCCATTTATGATGAAAACACTTAACAAAATCAGTATAGAAGGAAAGCACGTTAACATAATAAAGGCCATATATGACAAACACTCAACCAACATTATACTTAATGATGAAAAATTAAAACCTTCCCTCTAAGATCAGGAACAAAGCAAGGCTGTCCACTATCACCACTCTTATTCAATATAACATTGGAAGTCCTAGCAAATGCAATCAGACAAGAGAAAGATATAAAAGGCATCCAAATAGGAAATGAAGAAGTCACTGTCACTATTTGCAGATGACATGATTCTCTATATAGACAACCCTAAAGACTCCACAAGAACACTACTAGAAACAACAAGCAAATACAGTAAAATCTCTGGAAACAAAATCAACGTTCAAAAATCCATAGTTTTCCTATACTCTAATAATGAATTGTGAGAAAAAGAAGTGGAAAAAATAATTCATTTTGCAATTGCAACAAAAAGAATAAAATACCAAGGAATAAATTTAACGAAACAAGTGAAGGACCTTTATAATGAAAACTATAAGACCCTATAAAAAGAAATCAAAGAAGATACAAAGAAATGGAAGATATTCCATGTTCTTGGACTGGAAGAATCAACACAGTTAAAATGACCATATTACCTAAAGCAGTATACAGATTTAATGCAATCCCCATCAAAATTTCATTAGTATTTTTTAAAGAAATAGAACAAAAAATCATCAGATTTGTATGGAAGCACAAAAGACCCCAAATTGCCAAAGCCATCCTGAGAAAAAAGAACGAGAATGGAGGCATCATGCTGCCCGACTTCAAATTATACTACAAAGTGGCAGTAATCAAAACAGTATGGTATTGACAGCAAAACAGACACACGGACCAGTGGAATGGAATCGAGAGCCTGGAAGTAAACCCATATTTATATAGGCAAATAATTTTCAACAAAGAAGCCAAAAACATACAGTGGAGAAAGGAAAGCATCTTCAATAAATAGTGCTGGGAAAACTGGAAAGCCACCTGCAAAAGAATAAAACTAGACCATTGTCTATCACCACATCGAAATTAACTCAAAATGGATTAAAGACCTAAATATAACACCTGAAACAATGAAATGCATAGAAGAAAACATAGGAACTAAACTCAAGTACCTTGGACTTAAAGAGGATTTTATGAACTTGACCTCAAAAGCAAGGGATGTAAAAGCTAAAATAAATGAAAGGAACTACATCAAACTGAAAAGCTTCTGCTCAGCAAAAGAAATCGTCCACAAGGTAAAGAGAGAACCATCTGAATGGAAAAATATATTTGCAAGCAACGCCTCTGATAAGGGCCTAATATCCAAAATATACAAAGAACTCATACAACTCAATAACAACAAAAAACAAATGATCCAGTCAAAAACTGGGCAGAGGACCTGAACAGACACTTCTCCCTAGAGAACATACAATTAGCCAAAAAATATATGAAAAGATGCACAACATCGCTAGCTATTAAGGAAATGCAAATGAAAACCACAATGAGATACCATCTCGCATCTGTTAGAATAGCTATAATCAACAGGACAAGTAATAATGAATACTGTAGAAGATGCAGAGAAAAAGGAACCCTTATATACTGCTGGTGGGACTGTAAATTGGTACAGCCACTGTGAAAACAGTATGGAGCTTCCTCAAAAAACTTAGAATTGATCTACCATATGATCCAGCAATCCCTTTACTGAGTATTTACCCCAAAGTCTTGAAAACCCATCTCTGAAAAGATATTTGCACACCAATGTTCTTAGCAGCATTATTCACGGTGGCCAGGACATGGAAGCAACCTAAGTGTCCTATGATAGATGATTGGCTAAAGAAGCTGTGGTACATATATACAATGGAATATTACCCAGCCATAAGAAGAGATGAAATACTGCCATTTGCGACGACATGGATGGACCTCGAGATAATCATGCTAAGTGAAATAAGCCAGACTGAAAAAGCTGAAAATCACATGATATCACTTATATATGTGGGATATAAACCTAAAAGCAAGAAATAAGCAGAATAAACTAAGAGACTCATGGACATGGACTATAGGCTAGTGGTTACCAGAGGACTATACACTAGTGGTTAGGGGAGAAGGGGGGAGGTAGATTGGGTAAAGGGGGTCGAATATAGGGTTTAGGGGAGGGTGAAGTGGGTAAAGGGATCAAATATATGGTAGCTGAAGGAACCTGGGCTTTGGGTGGTAAACACACAATAGAATATACAGATGTCAAATGATAATGTACACCTGAAAATTATATAATTGTATTAACCAATGCTACCACAATAAACTTAATTTTTAAAAAATTACCAAAAGAATACTATGGGTAACTTGTATGCCAATAGTTTTAAAAATCTAGGTGAAATAGATAATTTCCAAGAGAATAAATAACCAAATTGACCTAAGAAATATAAAACTTAAATAGACCAATTAATCATACATGAAAGTGAAATGATAATAATTTACCTCAAAAGTCAGCAGTCCCAAAAACTTTTGTGGGAGAGTTTGACCAAATCATCTAGAAACAGAATATTTAAACTTTATACAAAATTTTCCACACCAAAATAAAAGAAGGGAAATGACTCCATATAGCTATAAGGTTAGTTATAAACTTGATAACAAAACTGACAAGTAAAGGGAAAGAAATTATAGGCTCATCATACTTATGAACGTAGATATTAAATGCATAATCTAAATACCAATACCAAAATCACAGAAGCACAAGAAAACTATAGGCCATCATTTTTCACAGAGGTGGTAATGGCATTTTTGGTGGGATAATTCTTCATTTAGCATCCCTGATCCTCATCTACTAAATGCCAGTAGGAATACACACACACACACACACACACACACACACTGGCCACATACCAAAACAATAAACTGTGACAACCAAAAGCACCTCCAGACATTTCCAAAAGCCCCCTGGAGTTGTGGTTCAGCCCCAGGTTGAGGATCAATGTTATAAGCAATCTCACTTCTGAACAGATACAAAACTGCTAAATAAAATATTAGTCCCTCAAATTTCAAAGTACATTAAAAAAGATACCTCATACCCTGATAGGTTAATACTAGGAATGAGGGAAGCTTTGACATTTACTGATCTGTCAATGTAGAACAGGGCACCAACTCCTTACTTAGAAAATTGGCTATTACAGGGAAAGAGTTAAGCATTTACCCTGTCTTTCCTATAGGAAGTGTATTTTAGGCTGACCAAATAGCCCTAGTAGATAAGGGACAGTTCTTCTTACAGAGGTATGCTAGCTAAGAAATGCAGAGAGAATGAAAGAATCAGAAAATCATTACTTTGAAACCCTTAATGAAAAATTCAATCAGATAACAGTTATCAAATAAATGGTAAAGCCATTAGGTGAAAAGATGATAGAGAACTTTGACAATGAAAGGATCAGACTATCACCATTTCAAGCCACTTTTAGTATCAGTAAAAGTGAGAAAAACAGACATGTAAAAGGCAGTATACAGGGGCTTCTGGTAAAGATGGTGGAGTAGGTAAACGCTGTACTTGTCTCCTCCCACAACCACCTCGAAATTACAACTAAACTACAGAACGATCATTGGGAGTCACCTGAAGTCTAGATGAACAGTAGTCCTATAACTAAGGAGATACAGAAGGAACCACCTTGAGACTGGTAGGAAGGGCAGAGACACAGAATTGGTTGACCCCACACCCACATGTGGCAGTTAAAAATCGGGGGAGATATCCAGGCTGTGGTGGTTCCCCTGGAATAGTGAGGAGTCCCAGCCCCACACCGAGCTCCCTGGTCCAGAGTTCCAGTCTTGGAAAGAGAAGTCCCCATTACTTCTGGTTGTAAAAACCAGCCGAGATTGTGGCTGAATGAGACAGAGGGTGGCTGAAGTCCCAGGCGTTCCTCTTAAAGGACCCAAGCACAGCCTTACTGCTGACAGACTCACTCGCTCTGAGCTCCAGTGTTAAGGAAGCAGCTCAAAAAGCGCCGGGGACATAAGGAGAGACACTGAATTGTCTGGCTTCAAGGTGAGGACTGGAGGGCAGTTTTCTCCCAGAACGAGGTGCTGGCAGAAGCTATTCTTCCCTTGTTGAGTCCTCCCCACCCATCCAGGGTGCAGATACATGCAGCCACCATATCTAGGTCTCCATCAACCTAACACCTTTTGTCCCATCTTCGTGATTCCGAGATCCTGCCCCACCCAAATCGCTTCCAGTGTCTTTTCCATACAAACAGCCTGTCTTGTGTCATGCTGTAGACATTCCTAAAATCTCTCACGGGTTCACAAAACTAAAACAAGCAGCTATACCAGAAGCCACTGTGTACTGGCCTTGGTATGCCCCGTACCTCTTGCTGAGTAGCCCCAAGTCCAGCACTAGCAGCAGCTGGTCTTGGTTCACAGCTTATCCTCTCCCAGGCACCTCTAAGCCCAGCACAAATAGCAACCATCTGCAGATCACTTTGTAGCTCGTACCAAGTGGCCCCAGGCAGGGCACGCAGAGGCTGACCTTGGTCTGCAACAGAACCTCTCTCAAGAGGTCTCAAAACCAACTTACCTGATGACCAGCTTCAGACCACACCAGAGTGCCACCCAATTATCTCCACAAACAACATGCCCAAAGGGCAGACTGGGCAGGCACCACAGCCTCCACTAAAGTGAATCCCACTCTGCAGGGTCAGCCCCTGCACAACAGCTCCTCCACTGTAGTCACAGCCAGTCTTCACAACCAATCATGAGAGTCAATCCCTCCCACTGATGTGCAAACAGTAACTGAAGCTCAACTACAACAGGAGGGCACACACAACCCACACAGGAGACAGACCTGGAACACCCAGCTCAGGTGACCAGGGAGACTGCACCACTGGGCCCCACAGGACACCCACTACATAAAGCCACTCTACTAAGACCAGGATACATAGCAGCCTTACCTAATACATACAAAAAAAAATACACAGGGAGGTACCCAAAATGAAGAGACAAAGAAACATGTCCTAAATGAAGGAACAAAACAAAGGTCCAGAAAAAGAATGAAACGAAATGGAGACAAGAAATCTACCAGACGCAGAGTTCAGAACACTGATCGTAAGGAAGCTCAATGATCTCAGTGAGAATTTCAACAAAAAGATAAGAAACATAAAAATGGAGATAGAAAACATTAAAAATGTCAGAAATGAAGAATGCAATAACCGAAATGAAGAAAACCTTAAGGAGGAATCAACAGTAGATTAGATAAAACAGAGTATCGAATCAGCAGAAAGATTGGAAGAGAAATAGCAGAAAACACCCAGTCAGAACAGCAACAAGAAAAAAGAATCCATAAAAAGGATAGTTTCAGGGGTCTCTGGGAAAACATCAAGCATACCAACACTCGCATCATACGGGTACCAGAAGGAGAAGAGAGAGAGAGAGCAAGGAGATGAAAACCCATTTGAAGAAATAGTGACTAAAAACTTCTTTAATCTAGAAAAGAAAGAACATACAAGCCCAGGAAACACAGAGAGTCCCAAACAAGAGGAACCCAAAGAAGCCCACACCAAGACACATCATAATTACTATGCCAAAGGTTAAAGACAATCTTAAAAGCAGTAAGAGAAAAGCAATTAGTTACCTACAAGGGAGCTCCCATAAGACTATCAGCTGATTTCTCAACAGAAACTTTGTAGGCCAGAAATATGGACATAAAATATTCAAAGTGATAAAAAGCAAGGGCCTACAACCAAGATTACTCTACCCAGCAAAGCTATCATTTAGATTCTTAGGACAGATAAAGAGCTTCCCAGACACACACACACCAAAAAAAAGGTAAAAGAATTCATCACCACCAAACCAGTATTACTAGAAATATTGAAGTGATTTATTTAAGAAAAAAGAAAAAAAAGATAAAAATATGAATAATAAATTGGCAATAACTACATATCTATCAATAATTACTTTAAATGTAACTGGATTAAATGTTCCAATCAAAAGACATAGGGTGGCTGAATAAATAAAAAAACAAGACTCTTACATATGCTGCCTACAAGAGACTCACTTCAGATTGAAAGACACACACCAACTGAAAGTAAAGGGATGGAAAAAGATATTTCAGCATATGGATATAAACAACAAAAAGCTGGGGTAGCAATACTTATACCAGTCAAAATAGATATTATAACAAAAGCTATAACAAGAGACAAAGAAGGACCCAGTAATCCCACTTCTGGGAAACTACCCAAAGAAATTTAAAGCACTATTTTGAAGAGACATGTGCATCCATATGTTCACTGCAACATTATTTACAATTGCCGAGATATGGAGGCAACCTGGGTGTCTATCAAGGGATGAATGGATAAAAAAGAGATGGTACATATATACAATGGAATATTACTCAGCCATAAAAAAGAATGAAATCTTGCCATATGCACCAACATGGATGGACCTAGAAGGGATTGTGTTGAGTGGAGTAAGTCAGACAGAGAAAGACAAATGTCATATGATTTCACTTACATGTGGAATCTAAAGAACAAAATAAACAAAGAAACAAAACAGAAACAGACTCATAGATACAAAGAATATTTTCACGGATGCCAGATGGGAGAGGGTTTTGGGGATTGTTGAAAAAAGGGAAGAGATTAAGAGGTACAAATTGGTAGTTACAAAATAGTCACAGTGATGTGAAGTACAGCATAGGGAATATAGTCAATAATATTGTAATAATTACATCTGGTGTCAGATGGATACTAGATTTATCAGGGTGATCACTTTGTAAGTTACATATATGTCTGATCACTATATTGTACACCTGAAACTAATATAATATTGTATGCCAACTGTAATTGAAAAATTTTAAAAAAAAATTAAAAAAGTACATAGTATCAAACATTAAATAGTCTTGCCAAATAATAAAGAATCTGAATCTAATCAAGTATTAAATTTCTTCAGTCTAGAAGAAATACAAGCAATAAAGAAACAGGTAAAACAGCACATCAAGAAAGGAATCAGCCAAATCCAGAATGTCTGAGAGTCTATAAGACAAATGCTTGGTTTCTTCAACAAGCTAATGGTATTAAAATAAAAGGGAGGAGGTGTTCTGTTTTAGGTTTTTAAAAACTTAAAAGTAACTTAAGAGTTATAAATATAATGAGTTGACCTTGATTGGATCCTGATTAGAACAAACTCCAGTGGTAAAATACATTTTTTAGACAATTGGAAAAATCTCAACATGTGCTAGATTAATATTAGTGTGATGACTGCATTATGATTATGTGAGATGTCCTTTTTGCTATAATATTTTTGTGATGCATACTGAAATATTTAGGAGTGAAATCATATGATACAAAGAAAACAAAAGTGGATAAACAAGCATGGCAAAATGTTGATGGCTACTGAAACTGAGTCATAGGTATATTTGGATTTATTGTACTCTCTACTGTTATTTATGTTTCTATTTATTTATAATAGAAAGTTTTTAAAAATCTATTAATACAATTCAATACATTAACAATTTAAAAGGAAACTATACGTCCAACTTACAGATAAAAAGAAAATGATAATATTTCATACCTATTCTTGCTTTTAAAAAGCCTCATAAATGTAGGAATTAAAGAAAACACATTTAACTTAATAAAGAACAACTGCCAGAAATCCACAGTAAACATACTTGATGAAATTTTAGAAGCAATTCCATTAACAGGTGGGATACGATAAGGATGTCTGATATCATTCAGTCTTATACTGGAGGTCCTAGCCAATGCATTCTGACAAGAAAAATGTATGTGGTATACAGGTGGAAGACTAAGAGACAAAACTATCAATATTTGCATATGATCTTTTTGCCTACTTACAAAATCCAAAAGTATCAATGAAAAAACTATTAGAAAGAAAAGAGAATTCGGTAATGTTGTTGGACACACTGTTTCATACAAAAACCAAGAGCTTTCATACACACCTTTAATAATTACAAAATGAAAGAAAAAAATCTTATTAATAGTAACAACAAAATCTATAAAGTATTTAGAAATAACACAAAGTATGTTCAAGACATTTATGAGAAAATTATGAAACATAGTGAAGGACTTAAAAATTTAAATAAATGGAGAACCATATCACATTTATTCATATAAAAGAAGACTCATTAATGTAAAGATTCTCCAATCCTCTCCAGTTAAATCTGTAAACTCAGTGCAATGCCAATATGATTCTATGTGGGTATGGTAATCTGATTCTAAAATCCATATAAAAAGTAAATATGCAAGAATAACAAAAAAATAAAGGAAAAAATTATTTTCATTCCAGATATCAAACATATCACAAAACTATAGAAATTAAAAGTGTGGTGTGAATGCAGGTATAAATAAATGGATCAGTAGAACCCAATAGAGAATCCTGAAACAAAACTAAGTGTGTATATGAATCTAGTATAGATTAAAGGTAGCAAGAGGAAGGTTTGTACCATGTACTTTATAGCATGTTTTACATTAGCTAAAACTTGGAAATAACCATGTCAATAGGGATATGACTACATAAATTATAGCTTATCTATTCTGTAGAATACTATGCAACAATGAAAAAAAACAAGTTAGATTTACATATACTCACCAGAAAAGTTCACAGATATAATGTTGAGTGAAAGTAGCAAGCAGCAGAACAATGCAAATAAGCATGATAAAATTCAAACTATTTATTTTTATTTTTAATTAATTTTTATTTTTAAATTACAGTTGACATTCAATATTAATACTAGTTTCAGATGCACAGCTGGATGGAAAAGGTCAATTTACACTTTTTAATAACACTAAATAACACTGTATATTCTCC
>NW_024348527.1:1436036-1461953 GCF_902729225.1 Pteropus medius
CCTGTCTGCACAAACGCGCTTCCCTACACACGCTCCTCTATGCACCCCTCCACACGCACATCCCGGGTAGACTCTCCCCTCCCCCTCGTCCCTCTCCTTTCTCTAGGGCTGGCTTCTAGGCCCGGCGGAGCCTGGCCCTCCTCCGCTCTGCAGCTTCGCGGGCAGCGAAGTCGCTCCCAGGTGCCGCGCTGAGCTCACCCCTCCTGAGCTCGCTGCAGCCCCGCAGGCCAGTCTTACCGGGCTGCCACTTTCCTCCTCGCATCCCAGGAGACACCGGGCGGGGGGTGGCACCTCCCACGCTTGGCCACCGGGACTTCAGACGATAAGGAACACAGCCGCTCTGCGGGAGGGAACTCTCTCGATTTTCCTGTCCCTCCGAATGGAGAGGCGAGGGCGGGATGCGTTGCTCATCTTCGCTGGGCAAAGCGCTCACCTTGTTCTCAAAGCCAGTTTTTCCTTCCTCTGCTTCCTGCCAGAGGGAAGGGATTCATAGAGAAAGCCAAGGTCTTTAGGGCGGGGAAGGGGAAATGACTCAGAGAGGAGGCGGCTCTGAGGGAGGGACCGGCATGGAAAGGAGGGAGGGGCATTAGGGGGGAGGGGAAAGAAAGAGGAGGAAAAAAAGAGTGTGGGAAAACCTTGGCAGGGGAGGTTTTGAGAGTGCCTAGTAGAGTCTTGGGAAACCTGCCTGGTCTTCCCCAAATCCAGGAGCCAATGGGCTGGGTCATTTCCTCGATGCTGGCCTTAAACTCTTTTATCCTGTGCCAAAGGCAGCCATGGCCAAAACCCTTGCTAACAGCTCACCAGGTACCACAGAATCACAGAATCCGCTGGCTTCGGCCAGAGCACAAGGATGAACTCACGTGCTATGGAGCCAATAATAGTCTTTACCTTATAGGGTTGCTGGGAGGATTGGTTACTATATCTCAAGTACTTAGAATAGTGTCAGGGAAAGTGTAAACAATCAAGCAATGATAGCTCCTCTTATTACAAAGATGTTCATTTTTTGATAGTCTGTCTCCCCTCTAGATTATGAATCTCATGAGCGCTGAGAGTATGTGTTTCAGTCATCACTGAACTCCAGCACCTGACACAAAAGGAAATCAATAAATTACTTGTTGAATGAATGGATAAATGAGTGATTGAATGATAACTTGGACTAGTGGCTATGCCAAGTTCCTCTCCTCTGCCATGTAGGGGGCGCAGTTTTGGAGGTTTTGATGCAGGATGGACAAATTCACCCCTACCAGTGGGGACTCAAGCCCTACGCCAAAAGAGGGTCCCTGGCTTTACACAGGAAAGAATTCAAGAGCAAGCCAAAGAAAAGTTTATTACAGAAGGAATAACACTTCATAGACAGAGTGTTGTCTCCTCTCAGAGAATGAAACAGAGTGTCTAAAGAGCTGGGTTTATATATGTTTTTTCAGTTTCTGTGTAGAATTACTGATTATAGGAAGTAAAGAATGGAATGAACGGTTGGATTTATCTTTAACTTGTACAAGGTACAGCTTAAAGTCTTTGCTTTTCTGTTTTCCTTTTATGGTATGGGTAAGCATTAAAGGTATGGGTAAACCACTGTTAGTAATCTCTACAGGAATTTTCCTTTGATCTGTAGATTCCTCTGGTCTGGCTACGTGGCTGATCAACCAGGTTCCGAGTCTAATGGCACATAAGAGGCTATGAATTCTACTTGATTTAATATTTAGTCAATCTGTGCAGTTCTCATGCTTCTTTCCTATAGTATTCTCCCCTCAGAGATTGTATTCTCTTATTCTTAAAGAGATGTTGAGGGACAAAAGTCTGTCCTCTGAAACTTCTTCAAAGCCAAGATAAGGTTGTAGTTCCTGCCTGTAGGGAATAAATATCTCTGGAAGCCTGTTCTAAGGGCCCTAGAAGCAGACAACATGGGGTTGTTTCAGTATTTGGAAGTGGTCAGAAGCCTTGCATGGCCACTGTCTTTGTGTGGAATTGCTGTAGCCCAGAAACTATAAATTTAACAAGAAGATTGAAAAGACAAGGGCCAAAAATTAATAATAAAACGAAAGCTGCTAGAGGTACTGATAACTAATTTATTTTTCTAATTATTGCCTTTGAAGGAGACTGGCCTTAAAGAACAATAGCTTGTTACTGAGGGATAGTTGTGGGAATTTTGAACCAGGGATATGTGTCTGAGGGGTAGTACTGGAGTGGTGGTATGGAGTTAACCTAAGACAAACCTCACAATGTACGAGGTGGCCCACTTGTTGTTCTGCTTTTAGGTTCTAATTCTATTCTACCAGCATTTGCAAAGAATCTCTTATGTAAAAGTCTGGTAAGAGCTTCCATTCTCATCCCTATGTCTGCAGTAAAAGCTTCCAATTTCAGCTACCACTAATAGATCAAAAATTATTTAGGAAGAATTATTGAATTGGGCATCCACTAGTTATAAATGTTAGGAATACTTTTTCATCTTAATATATCCCCACAGAAATGAGAGCAGTACTAGGAACATAATTAGTAATTAATAAATACCTCTTGAATGGCCAGGTCAGACCAGTCACAACTGTGATTTGTATAGTGTCCCAATAGTCATAGGAAGACCACTTTGATCCCCCACCCCTGGAAATTCAGTGTAAGAGAGTCATCCTCATTAGCTATTATGATATATACAGTGCAATATCCGTGTAACAACCTACTTGGCCTCTGTTACTCCTAAAATTTATAACAGACCATCTCGTCCTCACCTACAGGATAAGTTTCACTGAGACTCTAGGACCAACCCTATTCCTAGGTAAAACATAAAAGACTCTATGTCTGCTCTGGTCTGGCATGTTAAATGGAGCCAAGCTTTCCAAAAAGCACATCAAAACAAACATAAAAACTTAGCTGTGGGTAATAGCCCCTTATCCAGCTTTTCCCCAGGTTTCTCTCCAGTTAGACTACCAACCGTGATATTCAAAATTCTTTTCTCCCTTATATTGTAATCTTCTTGTTTTGGGGCTTTAGTTCCAGGCTCTTGGTCTGACAACCTGTTTCAAGTCACTTCTCTAGCTGCCATCCTTGACTGGCCTGCTTCACTTCACATTGTATGCCCCCTTTAGTCTCAGTGCAACCACAACTCTGATTAAAGTATGCCCAAGCCCAGCTCTGAGGGATCTCTTAACCCTCCAAGGCATCTCCTACAGGCCAGGAGTTGAACAGCAAGTTAACTCACTTCTGGCCTTACCCTGAACTTAATAGGTTCCAGCACTGGGATTTTCTTTGTTGTTCCTTAATTCCCATCTTCTGCCTCCAACTCCTGAAACTGTGTCATGTTTACTTGGGCCCTATACCTTCATTTTTAAAAAAATCTTTCTGACTGTATCCTGCTCCTGAAACCAAAGTCTTCAGGATTGGATCTCAATTTCCATAAGCCCTGGACCCTCTCTGCCCAAATCTCTACCTGTTATAATTAATTCCCTTCAAATCATTAAGACAATTCCAGTAACTCATGGTTGTATTCCTTTTAATTTCCCCCAATTTACACTCCAGTGAGAGAAAATCAAGAACTCATTAATACATATATATTTATTTAATTCATAATATAGCATTTTAGGTGTGCTGGGATGTTTTAGAGGGATGAGGCTGTGTAATCCACAGATGCTCAAAGTTCTGTTAGTAGGAGAGACACTATTGGTCCAGAGCTCCCAGTACAAACAAGCCTGGGTTAAAATATTTGATAAAAAATAGTTCAACAATAGTCTAATAAATATTCCGGCGAACAACACAGCATATATCTAAGCTGGCAGATCAGACCATAAGAGGAAGTTTTACCTGACTTGATGGCAATCGACCTGATCAACCTGTAATACATAGGCAAATGCAGCCCAATGGCTCCAAGGCTACAATTGGCTTCACAAATTTAAATTAGTGTGGGAGTGGTTTTTATCTGTCAGCCTCACATTCTCCATTCTGTAGAGAAAAGGGTATCAAATATTTGAGCATATCAAAAAGTCCATCCATGGATTGCTCCATCCAGGTAGTCATATATAAATATGTAAACCATGGAAGTTTAGAAAATTTACCTACTGTATTTTAGCTGAAAATGTGTAAATGATTTTGCAGCAATCTGAATGACACTGCATCCGAAGTTACACAATAGAATTAGATGATAAAAACACATACAGATGCAGTTACTCTTACTTACAAGTAGCCAGAATTCCAATGTGGCATTAAAATTTCTTTCATATTCTCAAAACAGATTTAACTTTATTTTCGATTATTTTTGTGCTTTCTTCAATAAGACAGTATAAAAAGTGTAAATAAGCATAAATTGCAGACAGAGAACAATTTGTTAGCAGAAAGGATTGTAGGAGAATATTGAGTAAAGCAACAATAATGAACACTTATGGAGTTACCTTCCTGGAAGATGTTAAAGGTCCTAGTCCCTTTGTCCTACTGGGTTTAGCTAAAGGTAGTCAATGCTCCTCTTTAGGTCTCTGGCATTACCAGTACCCTATGAGAGTATTAAGTTAACTGAAGTATGTGGGATTCACCATACCCCCACCGAGTACTTTCCACCATGTTGTTTCTTGGAAAGCATTTTCCATTATTTGACTCAGAAACTTCATTGCTTACCCCAAATCCAGTTTCATTTCCTACTTCATTCAGTAGGCTTAGCTCAGTGATTTTTGGTTATAACCAAAAGTTAAATCCACTTTCAAAGAACGAAGTTGAAAAACATTGAAAAGTTATTGAAAAAAAGGGTGCCACATGTTCCACGTAATTCCCCAAGTATACTTCCAAAGAGCTTTTGAGGACAAAACTCATTTATGTATATGAGTCCAGAGACATCTGCAAAATAATATCAATATAGCCCAAATGGAGAAGTAATCAAGCTTTTCTGTCCAGGAAATAATAAACACCAATATAGATATCAGAGTACAACAGGGAAATTTGATCATTCATTCACTCATTCATTCACTTATACTTTTGTTCAATAAACATTGCCTACCCAACTACTCTGTTCCACACACTATGTCAGGTGTTAAAAATACAAGAAAAACAAAAGACACAGTCCCTGCCCTCAAGGTATTCACAGTCTAGTAGGGAAGATGATTCTCTTACGTCAAACTTTTCTGTGCATCAGAATTACTCGGGGAGCTTGTAAAAATGTAAAATTCCACTCATGTGTCCAGATATTCTAATTAAGGAGATCAGGGGTGGGATCTAGGAATCAATTATTTTAACAAATACTAAAAATAATTATAACATGTGGTCTGAAGGCCACACTGAGAAACGCTGCTATCCAATGTAATTATTGCTGAGGGAGTTGTGGGGTAGGGATTCTCAGGGTGTCATGGGAACTCTGAAGAGGAGAACATAACCCAGTCTGGGGGATCAGCAATTAATCCGATTGAGAGGTGTGAGGTGAGGAAAGGTAGTCCAGGTCAGCGTCAAAAGTAGGGTGGAGAAATTGAAGCTTTGTCTCAGAGAACTAAAATCTAAAGGGCACTAAAATCTAAAGGACACAAAAAATGAATGGTGTAGGAGACCTAAGGACATGGTAAAGGAAATTGGACTGCGATAGAAGTGCAATGTTTTGCACTTTTGGCATTTTAAGTATACTTCCTATTTTTTACTTACTGTGGGCATAAAAATTGTTAATAATGCCTCTTTTCCAAGCTCAGAGAACAACTTGTGTAATATAGTTAAGCTTGGCTAGAGTAACCAGTGTTTGGGGGGGAAAGTGACAAAAGATGAAGCTGGGAAAGCACATAGAGACCCGAAAAGCCAAACTCTAAGTAATTAGGACCTTCTGTTGAATGTTATGAGAACCAGTGAAAGGTTTTATAAAGGGGGGAAATCATATTTAGTTTAAGAATTTGGGGATAGGCCATAGAGAAGAGACCAGAGAAAGGTAGAAATGAAAAGCATACATTTTAAAGCACCACTACACTCTATTGGGGCTGGGGCTGGTGGGGAAGAGCTTGATGTTTGTTGTATGCTTAAATAAATGCCAGTTGCTGTGCTAAGCAGTTTACATGTGCTATCTTTTTAAATCTTCACAACAGCCTTGTGAGTTAGGTATTTTACAGAAAAGGAAACAGAGGCTCAGAGAAATGAAGTACTTGCCCTAGGTCATACTGCTAGTAAATGGCTGAAGAACTAGGATTATTTTAGTCCAAAGGCTATGAGCTTTCCATTACAGCAAAGTATTTCCCAGCACTGCAGAATCTTAACTGAGGTTGCTCATTTCCTGATTAGCGGTTAAGTAAATATGTTTTATTTTTCAACTAAAAAGCTGACTTTGCCATGAGATATATGTTTGAGCCTGCCATCTGTATCTGCTTCAGTCTTGCTTTCCATGTTAGGTGAACAAACAATACAAAAGCGTTATTTAGGGGATTTATATAGATTATTTTGTCTCTCCTACAAAATAGTAAGCCATTGGCAGCAGAGACTCTGTTTGATCAGTATGTCTGCAGATGTGTGGTACCTAGCATCTAATAGTTTATTGAATTAATTAATGAATGAATGTCCATCAAGGTGGTGCAAAGGAAGAGGGGAGAAGTTCGGGCATTGTTTCAAAGCTGCAATCTGGGGGCTGGTTACAGCCACCGCTTTGTAAAACAGTAGTATTTTCACAACTTCCAAAACGTAGATTCCTTGAAGCTGACTCAGCTCCTGGAAAGGAGAAAGTTGCGGTTCTGACATCTCTGATCCCTGCAGTGGAACTGACAAAAGCATAGACCATAGAGTTTGGTTCCCTTCAACCAGGACTGGGATAAAGTTGACATCTGCATTTGCCATGAAGTGTTGGCTAAGCAGATGAGAGTGTAAACAAGGTGGCAAGAGGAATGATTATCTAACCTGTTAAAGAAAACGAACTGTTCTCAGGCATTCTTAACACAAGTACATTTGTATGCAAATAGTTATTGCATCACTCTATTCTTACTGATTAAGTAATTAAGGTAGGTTCCTAAATAAGTTCCATTATGCAACTCTTTTTTAGCCTAATTTTAGTAACTATGTACTTGAAAGTAAAAAGAAAAAAAAAACTGTATTTCTTTGAAATAGGGTGTGACAGAATTTTTAACAATTCAGAACTTCTTCATTAGGTAGCATCAGTGAAACTGCTACATGAAACACTTCTACCTTGATCAGTTTTCCATCCAGCAGTAGCATCTCTTGAGCAGTCTTGTCCTTCAGTCTCTCCTAATCCAACCTAGAGCTCTTCCTACCATCTATATCATTGCATATGTATGTGTATGTGACAGGAGGGAGAAGAGAAATGTTGACTGTTCCCTTTAGGGGACAAAAATGAATGGTATAATTTATTTTCCCTTCTAGTATATTTCTCACTCAAATGATCAAATTAAACAGTTTATTATGTATATATAATTATAAAATGAATAAATGACATATATTATTTATTCATTTTATATATATTACATATACACATACATGTTTTCTTTATAATAAATCCACAATTGTAGGTTTTATTAAAAGCCACATATAATATGTAATCATTTGACACTTCAAAATTCTACTGAGCCAAATTGGCTAGTACTTGAAAAGATGACATTCCCCTTTCCAGCTGGCTAGCCCCTTGTTCGGAGCCTCCTTCTACATTATTTACCTACAATTACCCTAATTCCTTCCAATATCATTTATACTCCAAATCATTGGGAATTTTCAATTCTCTAATGATGAGAGGCTTTCTCTAAATTTATTCTTCAATGGCTTGAACCCAGATAATTTGTTCTGAGAAACTCAAAACGCTAATTCCAATATAAGCTTTAATTCATAAAATTAAATCTAAAATATCTAGTTATTTTGGATGTTTCCAACGAACTTTATTTTGTATGCTGTATATTGTACACTAACTGAGGTTTAGGAGGGAATGAACTGCTGAACTGGGGAGCCAGTGAATTATATGCTCTCTTGAAACTTAATGGCAAGCTTTCATTCCAGAAACATAAGGGGACTCTTGAGGCCTGCAGTTGCATTCCTGCCGCTCAGGGTAATCAATAAAATCTGGGGCAGGCAAGCCAGACAGGATCATTAGAGATTTGTTCCAGATTGTGAATGTTGGACAAACTGGAAGAATGAAGGTCACATCAAAAGTATGAAGATGGAGAGAGTTAGCTGGGTCATAGAAAGAAAGCATGTTGTTGTCATAATCCAGAAGGACACCCAGACGCTTCAACTGTGGGGGCACATCCACCAGCATTTCCTTGTTGTTATGTCTCACTACGAAGTTACTATTACATCGAGAGAAGACCCATGAGGAGGCATTCTTGCCAATCCATTCATTCTTGGGAGCCGATTTGTAGGCAATGCCAATTGCATACCTGTGAGGCAGTGGAAAGGAGAGATCAACATTTATTAATGTTCTGAGTTGTGCTAGACATTATAGAGCAGCAGTCCTCAACCTTTCTGACACCGGGGACCAGTGTTCCTATGAGAATCTAATGCCTGATGATCTGAGGTGGAGCTGAGGTGGTGATGCTAGTGCTGGGGAGTAGCTGCAAATACAGATGAGGTCCTCGGCCAGGGGGTTGAGGACCTCTGCTACAGAGGATATATAAGAAATATAATACATGTTTCTTCCTTAAATAGTTTATATTTAGATCCATAATGTTGATTCCACTAGAGCTTTAAAAAGTTTTCCATTAGAGTGGTGTAGTAATTTCCAACTCCTAGCTCAGTATATTTTCCATGATTTTATTTTAAAAGGCTGTCACATTTTTCTAGGAGTGGTTTTCATCACATGCCTTTAAATCTTGACTTACTGATATTATGTTTGTTATAGAATTAAATTTCACAGGAACCTAACAACAGAGGAGATAAGAGAAAAGCGAGATCCACTCACCATGTTGAGGAACCCATGACTACCTCCCAGTAGTGGCAGCCACTGTCAATGAATATATTTCCTGCTGCTCCATAGCACCCTGTGCCACTAAACCTCTCTGGGGTATGGCTCTTCTTCAGAGAGCTTTCATCCTTCTCCATCTGCAATCCATCATTGGAGATCTTCAATTTCTTGTGAGTCATTTTGGGGTCCAGTTTAAAGGGTTGGCCTGAAAAGAAAAAACACATGAGGAAGTATTTAAGAATTCTTTGTCTTCCAGGACCATCAGTATGATGATCATTCTTGGGTCAGTACAAGTTGACTGTTGCTTGGATTATATTAAGGAAGCAGGCCAGAAGCCACCATTTTCAATAAAATAAGAATATGCTGCCCCCTTCATAATATGAAATTAAAAGGACATTCTCAGGGTTTCATGTTCTCAAATATGTTTTTCACTTAGCTTTATTTCAATCAGTGGTTTGGGATTTGAGTGGTTCTTAGGGGAAGGAGTGTTTGAGGTGAGACAAAGTGAGGGAATTGATGAGATAATTGCTGCTTGGAGGCAGAACAAAACTGAAAATAACTCAACAACAGGACAATTTTTTTTTTTGCTCTCTTGCAAACGGGATGTAAATAACATAATTAGGTAACTTCATTGGAGTGACTATTGCATCATCAGTGATCAGAGAAAACATTTTTTGTGTAGGGTCATTTACAGCAGAGAACTCCTTATAGTCATATGACAAAACCAGCTAATAAGAGCCAATTGCTGAGTATGGCAAGAGCTGTATTATATAAAATTTGTCTGTGGCAGACCCTTTTGGCAAATGCAACACCCATTTCGTACTTGTTTTCTCTTATCCGTTTTCACTGTAGAGGCAAGGAAAGCTAAATATTCCAGCATCTAGCCCCCCTTGCTGCTAGGAGTGGCTAATAAGATGGATATAGTTGGAAGCAGAAGTCAGACGGGGTGGGAGAACCTTCTGGGAAAGTGCCTGTTTTCCTGACAAAAGGGACAGTCATCATATATACCAACCCTTTCCCCCTTCTTCCTATAGTGAAAGAAAATATGACATCTAGAGGTCATGTTGTAACCATGTGGCAAAAATCCAATACATGAAGCAAAAGAAGCTTGGATCTTTTACTACATCACCAGACCTGAGCTGCCTACCTTTAAACCTCTTGCTATGTGAGAGAGAAAACAATACCTTGTTTAAGCTACTAACAAATACTATTTGTTACATTAAGTTAGTTGAATTTCTTGTCACTTGCAGTCAAAAGCATTCTTATAGGTGTGGCCTCTCTGCAGTAGAGTTTTACCAGAGTATCACAAATAGAGTCATGTTCCACATAACAATGTTTTGGTCAGTGACTGACCACATATACGATGGTGGTATACCATACAATGGTATGTAGTAAGCTATAACTGTCTGAATTTGTGAAGTACACTGATGTTCACACACAATGAAATTGCCTAACAACACATATCTCAGAATGTTTCCTCACTGTTAAGCAGCGTCTATCTGTAGTACCCTTTTACTTAACTGTTTCCTAAGCATGAGGGTGTGGTGAGGAGAAAAACTCTTCACTAACATCCTCCTAAACCATCAACTATTATATGTATATCTGTGTCCACATATCTCCCAGGGGCACGAACAAATCCCTTGCCCAGAGCACAAACTACAACAGTAAAGCTCCTCTATCAGGACTTCTGCTGTCTTGCATGGCTATAGGTGCCTGCTCAGGCTAAGTGTACTCCCTAGCATGGAGGGGAAAACTGATGTCTGCTTTCAGAATCACCATAACGTACTGTTTGTTTTTAGTCGGGTAGGTTCACTGTTCCGGCTGCCTGCTTGGTTTATGGCTTTAACAATGAAGATGTAGCGTGTCCCACTCTGGAGTCCGTGCACTGTGTAATGATTCTGCTTAATGTTGGGCACAATCATCCAGCTATCCACTGAATTATACAGGCCTGTAACATGGTGAAAGACAAGAACATTAACCATGCAGGTGATAGAAATAGGATGAGAAGCACATTGAAAATTCATCATAAGCCCTCAAAAGTGAATTTCATTTTATTTTCTTGTGAGTCCTGAAAGACATAATGAGACGAACTTCCTCTGTTTCTTTTTTCTCATGGAGCTAGGCTTATGCCAGTTCCCTTGCTTGTGGTAATTGAATGTAACCACTAGTAAAAGTTAGGTTATTTCAATTTTCTGCCAAATAATACAGGAAAAGTTACTCTACAAAATCACAGAATCATCTCTTTTATGGAGTTTCTAGATTGAACTCCAAAGGTCCAATCCTCTGAGAGCTGACTCTGGCCTCGAATGGATGGAGCAGTCCTGTGCAGAGCACAAGAGCTGAATGGACACCGAGACACCATATTTCTCTCATTTTACAAATGAGAAACTAATACGAAGAGAAGAAAAGTGACTTGCCCAAGGCCCCAGATATCTGGTGATGGTGCTGAGAGTAGAACCCTTGTCTCTTTAATCTTAGTCCAGTGTTCTCTCCACTACATCACAATTCATGGGGTGGAGAACAATGTTTTTTTTGTTTCTGTAAGGTAGCAAAGCTTACAGAGCTTATGGTACAAGTCTTCCACCCCACTCGCACCCTTACTTCCAATACTAGTTGGGTTCCAAGGTATCATAGGAAAGCCAAGGAGGTGAAATATCATCTCCTCACTTGAAACTATCCAGTTTTACCCCTTCCTGGCTCTGATTCCAATATTCATTTAGGGTAGGGTGGTCCTTAAAACATTGTTGTCTGGAACCTTCTTCCCTTCCACACAGGGAAAAGGATCAGAAACCTAGGTTTCTGCTTTTGAAACTCTTTATACCATAAACATTGACTTAAACAGAGAAAAATACAGAATTAAACATGTATTTGGCTAACTTTTAGTGAAAGAGAGATCAACATTCTAGTCTATGGATTATCTGGATTTCTCTCTTCTGTTATCTGCTGTTCAGTCAATTTACTACTTTTTAAACACAATTCTACCAGAGGATGGAAAGGAAAGAGCAAGGAAAAATGAATGGTGCTATGCAGCGACAGTAAAGGGTTTAAGTGAATTTGAAAATCTAAAATAATAATGAAATTTTTGAAAAAGATCTTATCATGAGGTGTTTTATAATTAATTTGGGGAGAAGTAGGAAAAGTCTAAATTCAAATTAGAAAGAGAAGCTTAATGGAGGGCAAACAGATATGCTGTAGAAAGAATAATTGGTGGAAATGTTTGGTGATTCTTCTGAAAAGACAATAAAAGATGAGAGCCAGGGACAAGGAAGATTTGGTTGTCTATGTACCAATGCACAGTATGGATTGTAAACTGAACATGAAATTTTATTACAAACAGGGAAATACATGATCTTCAAGATATACTTCTAACAATACAAAACAAAAATAAGTGAACTTCACAATGAAGTATTATACAGGTTTAAAAAATAATGAGGACAATCTCCAAGAACTGGGATGGAGTGATTTTCAGGATATATTGCTAATTTAAAAAAGCAAATTGCAAAAGTATATATAGTGTGCTACTTTTTGCAAGAAAAAAAGGCAAATAAGAAAACATACATATGCTTGTTTGGAGCTACAAAACAACAATAACAACAGGAAGGAAAAAAAAACAGAAAATAATAAAGTTGTTACCTACAAAGACGCGAGGGGATCAGGATTAAAAGGATATGGGAGAGAATGACACTTCTCTGAGTATACTTTTTTTGTACAGTTTTCCCTTTTGCAAACACGTTGTTGTTTTGAAAATTCAGAAATTAAAATGAAGTCAATATGATTGGGAAGAGTGGGGACTAAAACTGAAGGAAAACTGAAACAAATGAACCCAATTGCATTATAAATAAAAAAACAACCACATCAAAAGGATGGATGGGGGCAAGAGGAGATTGCAGACAAGTCTTGAACTAGTGTTTGTTTTGTAGTGGTGTGGGGAAAGCAATTCAGAAGCTACTATAGATATATTACGGGAGTGAGTAAATGAGTGCATGTGTTAATGCTATTGGGAGCCAGGGTTCTCTTCATAGAAGTAGGAATATACAAATATGGAATGGTGAAAGGAAAGAAAGAACCTATGGAGATAGACTAGAATTGGAGGTATTGGTATAAACTCATGATTTCTAAAATATACGTGTGTGTATGTGTGTGTGTGTGTGTGTGTGTGTGTGTGTGTGTGTCGCGTCTTTCTTAGCATAATATGTACACATATGTTAATTATATGTGTATACATATTATATGTATGGATATGTATATGCACATGGGTGTAAATGCATATTTCTAGTCTACAGGTCTTGGTTTCGAATACCATTCTCTCCCTAAAAGGAACCAAGATTGCTTGGGAAAATGGCTGCTTTAAAAGTTGGGGCAGGATAAATTCAAAATGAGCCTAGAAACTTTTATTATGCTGGAGAGTAAGGAAGTGTTTAAGAAAATGATGGGAGAACACAAGGACCCAGGAGTCAGCTTAAAAAGCTTCCATTGACTAAATTTAGGCAATGTGAGCACCAAAATAAGTATAGGCAGTAAAGAATTATAAACCTTTGAAAAAAGAAAATTCAGGAGTCCATGCTGATAAGCAGATAAATAAATAAACAGAGGGTGGGGCTTTTGCTTTCAGTAGAATGCATAGTGCCAGATTGCAAATATGGAAGGGAATGCTTGGTTGGAAAATCATTGAAATGATCAATGTAAAGATTGGATCTGGCAAGAATTATTTATTGATGTTAAAACAGGAGTCGGGGTAGGATGAGTTTGATGAGGAAGCAGGATATTTTCATGGTCTTAAAGTATTACCGCAAAGATTGCTTATTAGTTGCAAAAGGAAACTACACAATGAAAAAATCAGGCAATACCTTTGACCAGGTGATCAATATTAGCATCACTAACGAAGGACAAGTGGACATTATGCACATCCAGATGTCATGTCCTAAGGAGAACACGTCTCCTCTGTGGTATTCCAGCCACGAATGCATAATCTGACTATAATTGTGAGGAAATATCAGACAAACCTCAAATGAGGAATATAATAATATATAAATAAAAGGGCATTTTTTAAATGTTAATATCATTAAAGACAAAGAAAGGCTGATGAAATGTTTCAGATTAAAGGAGGTAAGAGATATGATAATTAAATGCAATACCTGACCCTAGACTGTAAAGGACAATATTGGGTCCTTTATATATTATAAAGGATATTATCGGGTCAAATATCAAGATTAGAATATAAATGGCGGGCTAGATAAAAATATTGCATCAACGTTAAATCTCTTAAAGTTGATAATTATACTGTGGTTATGTTAAGAGAATTTCCTTATCTGAAAAAACATACACTGAAGAATTTAGGGGTGAAAGGCCATAATGTATGCAATTCACTCTCAAATGGTTAAGAACAAAAGAGAAATAGAGAATGCTAACGAATTTTAAAGGAAATAGAGCAAAATATAAACAATGGATGAATCTGGGTAAAGAGTATGTGGGCATTCTTTGTGTTAGTCTTGCAACTTTATTTTGAAATCATTTCTAAATTTAAAAAAAAAGTAAATCTATGGATCCTCTGGGTATCACTGAGACTTGGTGAGATGGGATTTAAGACTGAATTATGGTAATGAAAGTATACACCTTGTTCAAAAGGGAAAGATTACAACATAGAAATACATGAATTTAAGCATAAATGTGTAGTGGAAGATATTTGCATGAGAATGAAAAGGAGAGGAAATAGAAGTTATATCTTTGTGGCAGTGTGTTATATACTTCCTGGCCAGAGGTTATAGCCAGAACTTTCATAATGCAAAACACAAAATTAAAACAGAGAAGAGATATACAGTAATGGGGAAGACAATCATCTAAACATCTGGAGAAATTCTCATTCTGCTAACAGCATCGTCTGAAACATTATTAGCTTGCGATAATTTCACATTTTAGATGAGGTGGGGATAAAGTTAAAAATAAAGGAAAAAAGTTGAAAAAAAGTAAGAGGAGCTATTTATCCTGACAAAATTCTAGCCAACAAGGATAAAATTTATGGTTAAAGAAAACGTGGGGCTTGACTATTTTAAGATTCCCCATATAAGTCGTATCATAGTTATTTGTCCTATGTCTGGCTTAGCATAATGCCCTCCAGGTTGTCACAAGTAACACAATTTCATTTTTTTTAAGGGTGAAAAACATTCCATTGTATGCATATACCACGTTTTCTTTATCCATTCATCTGTTGATGGACAACTTTTTAATGTCAATTATACCTAAGGAAAACGGTATAAAGAAAAAGAAAACAGAAAATCCTCAAGGTAAAGTAGCTCTCAGAACTGAGGATCAGTCAACAGTAGCAGGCCAGACTGGCAGGTAGGACTAAAACCTTAAATCTTCATGAATATTTATTCCTAGTAAAACGTTTTCATCTTATCTGCCCATTGCCATCCAAAATTTTGCTTCAGGGAATTCCCTTGTCCCAGTCCTGTTCCACTTTTCTATCAATGATCAGAGAAAGACATGGAAAGCAGGCTGGAAGGGGAAGTAAATGTATTGGAAGGCAGAAACTGGATTCAAAAGGATTTTGGCAGGTTGAAATGAGGAATCGAAACTAACCAGAAAAAGTGTAATAGGGATGAATTCAAGGTGTTGTGTTTCCATTTAGAGAATGAATTGAACAGGAATAGAATTTGAAATTCCTAAGGATTTCAGCTGATCAAATGCTCAGTTAATGTACAAAAAAAAATAATCTAGCTATTCCTTGTGGTGGTCATATCACTTTTGGAGTACTATATTCACTTTTTTGACAGTGTATTTTATAAAGCACTTTGATAAATCCGAGTGTGTCCATAAAAAGGATACCAAGATGGTAAAGTAAAGGGTTTGAAACTGTCACGTGAGGAACAAAGATCTGAGGATGTTTAGCCTGGAAAAGAAGAAAAATTAGAAGAGATATGAGAGCTGCCTAAAATTATCTTAAGAACTCTCGTATGAAAGATGGATTAGGTTTGTTAGTGAGACATAAAAGGGCAAAACTAGGACTAATTGGTAGCTGTGCTTTGATACAAGGAGCATTAAGCTTGAAGTCTGACAGGCTTGGGTTCAAATCTCGACTCCATCGGTTTGCATCTCTGTGACCTTGGGCAACTCATTAAACTTCAGTTTCTTCATCTATAAATAGAATTAAAGTGATCTATTTCATAAGGCTAAGTAAGAACTCATACTAAATAAGGACTAAATAAGATAATGCATGTGGGAGCATTTGTAAAAGGTAAAACAATATATGCATAAATTATTATTGTCATTATTATTTACTAGTAGAGTTAGGCCTTTTATAAGGAAGCACTAACAGTTATTTATAGCTACACAATTGAATGGGCTGTTTTATTAGAAGTGAGCTATCCATCACTGGAAACACTCAAGGAGTGACAGGATGATCATTTACTGGGTGTCTGGTAGAAGGGAAGAAGATTAGACTAGATGACTTCTAAGGTCCCTTCCAATTCTAAGATACTATAATCCAACTGCTATTAAGAATTATCCTTTAAGCTTTTCTTTACAAAGGACTATATAACCTTGAAAATAAAGATGACAGCCTTCAGATCCTTGTCACTTCTTTCACTTCTTGGATTTATTCTCAACCTCCCAGAGACCACTGTTTCCCACATATTGGGAAGAAAAAGCAAGGTTGCTAGCTCAAAGACTTTCCAGAACAGGAGAGACAAGTGCAAAAAAGCATGTCGGGGAAGCCTTAGAGTTTGTGACTTCACAAACTGAAGAAACACCCAGGAACACCCAAGAACACAGCTACCTAAGCCAAGTGGCTTAGGTTGGAGCTGCACGAGGCAAGTGTTTTATAGAGTTTGACCTCAAATGTCCTCTCACCTCCTCACCCCATCATGTGCCCAGAATTGTCACAAAACAGGAAAAGGAAGCCAATCGGGAGGATTTCATTGGAAAAACTCCCCTCATGCAAGCCTGTGAAGTTAGACATAGAAGCATACACAGGTAAAAGAAACTACTAATTAGCAGTTATGCAGATGCAAACTTAGGATGAGAATCAGTTCCAGTCTTGAAATCCAGCTTTAATTCTGCTTTCATTTCCATTTTCCCCAGCACATTGAAGGGAATTTGCAGTTCAATCCCTCTTGTCTGGCAATCAATCAGTTAAATTCTGACTCTGTCTTGGGTTGCTTCAGTTCATCAGAAGGTGAAATTATAATATGTGAGCTAAATAACTGCTCTTTGAACATTTTTCATTTTGTGGCCCATTGACACATTTTTATATTTGGTGTAATTCTAGAAGAAAGGGAGAAGGGATAGAGTGACAGAGGCACGACACTTGTCACTATATTCACTAATAAAAATCAGTGCAATAAAGGAAGTAGTAGTCTCTGAACATAATGTATTTTTACCATGACAATGAAGTGGAAGAAGAGTCAAGGAAAAAAAAGATGTTCACATACATATAATCAGCAATGATGGTGGCTTAGCTACCCAGGAATGAATTCTGAGCTACATTCTGACTTGGGAGAGTGGAGTGACATGTATTAACTGAAGAAAGGCTAAGGATTACACAAACAAATGGGAGTGGCCCCAGTGACTGCCCAGCAAGGAAATACACAACTTGCTGATGGGTGACAGGTCAGTAAGGTCTTTGCAATGTCCGGGGGGGAACTTAAACTGTCTTAGGAAACACTGTTCTAAACAACCTAACATGTCTTACAAACACTTGCCTCGTGGCGCCCCGGCCAATCTTGAGCAGCTTACTGCTTCCTTACATTTCCTTATCTCTGGCCACAGGCCCCAACTACACCATGACTTACTGATGAAGTTAGCCTGGCCAGTGAATATGGTGTACTGAAGCTCATAGGAGCTGATGCTGAACTCATCATCTGAGATCCAGTGGACTGTAATGGTGTCATGGGAAGCAGTACAGAGTTCTTCTCGGATAGATGGTGGGTTTGGGGCTGTAAGGAAAAATGGACAGAAGGTAAGGAAAGCACACTCTCTGTTAGGGATTTTACAATGGTTACTCTTGCTGCCCATCTTCTGGAGAGGAGATTTTCTTAATAAGAAGCATTAGATTGCACATACCATACAACCTGAAGACCTCAAGTTCCCAAAAACCATTTTTTGCTTCAACGATAAAGATATTTTAGGCAAAGATATAAACCTAATTTATTTAGATAATTGCCTAGTTGTCTACTCTGTAAAACCACATGTGTAAATATTAGAGCAAAGTGGTCACACTGTTTTCTTATTATATGACCTTCAAACTATTTCTTTTTATTTCAAAATAAGTTTCACTATATATTTTTGGCCAAGTGCAAAATAATATGCATTCCCTCATCAGTAAAATGTGGATGATAATTACTTCATAGATTTGTTCCAAGGACTCATGATACAAAATTAATATACAGTGTCAGGCATAAAGTTGATGTTCAATAAATGACAGCTATTTTAATATATTAACAAAAATAACTACAAACACAAAGTTATTGCATGCATGTATTTTTCTCATGAAATGATCATTCAAATAATTCTAAAGGTAGTCAGCATTTTTAAAAGGCTGGTTGTACTCCTCATTTTCTAAAAATGTCTGCAAGCCAGACTTTTCTTATATTTTTCTTCTTAATCTGCTAATTCTTGTTTCCTTAAAATCATTTAAGTGGTACCAGTACCCACATGGAACATTTTCTAATATTCCATAATTGGCGCTTGAGTTCTACCCCCATAACAAGCGACAATACATTACTGATAGGTTCATAAGGAGAAATCCATCAGCAACTTTTAGTTTTTTTACCTTTAAGTATGGATGGTATACTCATTCTGCCCCCAGAAATATTTTACAAATCACGTATCCTTTCTGTTACAGAAACTAAAATGTGTTCCATCTAAAAAGATACGTGTATCATTTTATAGGTTATAAAAGCATTTTCATTATAAATATTGTCTTTTTCAGATTATTTTAAAGTAAAAGCACAACAAAGGAGAAGGATTAGAATGGGAAGGAAAGCACAGAATTTTCACACCTGTTAAATAGTCCAGCCCCTCCAGTAGTTTCTTTTCTCTGGAAAAATCTAAAGCAAAGTTTTCAAAGGCATCATTAAAATTGATGTCTGGAATCAGAACTTGAGAAGATGCAGTTGCCATAGCGACCCTGCAAAAGAGAAAAGTACATTAATATACATCAAAATAGGTTTGCAACCTTATTTGGTGTTTGATTTCTGGTTTAACAAAGTGAAAGTAACTGATTTCTGGGGCGTGATTCATTAAGTGAAAAATATCATATCTGTGCTTTTCCAATGGAAACTATTTAAATGTTGATCATCAGGAACCAATTAAGGATTATACCATATTTGTTCACATATGTTCACCCCTCAAACACACTCCCCCATCCTGTCTTAATTTTGAGAAGTAAATACAAGATTTTTTTTCCCTCTGCATCATTTTCCATCTGGCAGGCAGCATCAAAACTAAACCTCTGAAGGCTTGGTAAGAGCAGTTTGAGAGATTTTTTTCTCCTTCTCTATGCTAATCAATAAGCCAGCACACTGGGGCTGATTTAAACCCTTCCCCTAATACTGTACTTTATTTGATCTTTCATAACATTTACATTTAATTTTATTATTCTCTAATTGTATAATGTTATGCTGGTTTTATCTCCTCAGCTAATTCTAAGCATCTCAAGAGCAGGGTTCATATTTTATACCTTATATCTTCCATGGTTCCTAACACAATGTTGGACACATAGTGAATAAATGTTGAATGAATGAATAACTGAATGACTAACAACAACACAACTGCTAATTGAGCATTTAGTATTTTTACATACATACTTTACATACAGATACACTTTACATATATATATGTATATATTTTTTACTTACATTATTTAATTTATTCCTTACCATAACCCTGTGTAGTAAATGTTATTTTAATTTTATAAGTGAGAAAGTTGACACATAGAAAGGTTAAGTAACTTGCCCATGGTCACACAAGCAGTAAAGGTCAGGAAAAAAAAAAAGAAATATAACTGAACATGTGTTCATTGGCTTCTAAACTCTATACCCTTAACGATTCAGACAGTTCCTTTTAAAAAAAAAATAGGTATATAATTGCATGCTGGACCATTCTTAACCATGATTACACATCAGAATTATCTTCAGGAGCTTTGACCAAAACATACATGTTGAGGACCTGTACCAGACCTCCTGAATCAGAGCCAATGAAGATTCTTGAGCATACAAATGACAGAATAGAAAGACACATTAACTTGGCGACAACATTGCAAGTTAGACTGGAGAGAAGCAGCATTGGATGTAGAAATACCAGGGAGGAAACTTTCATGGTGAACTAGTTGTAAGGGGATGAGGAGTTAAACAAATATATACCCTCATGCATGTATACCCAGCTACACATCTACTAACAATATCTCTTGGTTGTTTCTAAAAATAGAGATGTTTCAAGAATAAACTGCAGGCCAGGATAAACAAATGAAAGACTAACTTGGTACAATCTTAAAGTCTCACATGGAATAACCAATCTTCCAGAACTTAACGAGTAAGAAGACATATTTTTGGCCAAGTGCAAAATAATATGCATTCCCTCTTCAGGGCAGGAATTAAAGCAGAAAATTGATTTACGAATTTTTTTCCTGGCCTCCCCAATCTTCTTTATTCCTTCCTTCCTTCCACCCATCCATCCATCCAACACTTACTGAGCCAAACTATTGTGCTAGGCACTATACTAGGCAGTAGAGATACACTGGGAGAACAAGTTAATTGTGGTCCTTGCCCTCACAAAGCTTTCAGATCATGAAGGAGCAAGACATTAAATAGGAAATAGAAGTGCTGCTACAAAAGGAGTGGAGTATACACAAAAGTTACCTGGCAGAGACTCAGGCCCCAAGGGAAATCTCCCCAGAGGAAGTTCATTTTAAGCAATAACCTACACGAAGAGTAGGAATTAGCTAAGCAAAGATTGTGGATGTGTGTGTTCTCTCCTGCCTGAAGGCTGAACAATTAGCAAAGTCACACAGGGCCTCATAGGCCATGTTATAAACTCTGCATTTTATCCTAAGACCAATGGAAGCCATTGAAGCCTTTTAGGCAAAAGAATGATACGCTCAAATTTATGTTTCAAGAAGAGTACTCTGGCTGCAGTGGATAGGCTGGAAGGGGTCAAAATTGGAGGCAGATCAGATTTTAAGGTGTCTAGAAATGAGAAGAAAATAAAGTGGGGATAGGAGTGTAGACAAATAGAACAGAAAGTTAATTCACAAAATATGAAAACAAATAGCCAACAAATATACTAAAAAGACCAACTACATGAGAAATCAAAGAAATGTAAATTAAAATGAGACAGCATTTAAGATCATAAATAATGACAATATAGGAGCTTTTATACCTATGTTAATTAATGCCTACATATTTTTATTAGGACTGAAATTGATTCAAAATTTGGAGGCCAATTTAGAATTAAAATCAAAACAGTTTAAAATTTAAATATTCTTTGACATGACAGTTCTACTTCATGTTTTTTTACTATGGAAATAACTGAGATGTATGCAAAGGTACAACTATAGGGGCACTCAACACACCGTATGTAATCCAATTGTCTAACAATGGTGACAGAACTAAGTAATGCATTATATGTCAAATGATGAAATACTATGAAGCCACCAGAAATCAGGTTATACAATAATATCCAATGACAGAGAAAGTTTATGATATATTGTTAAGTTTCAAATGTAGGGTAAAATACAATATATAGAGCATGAACTTATGTTTGTGAAATTCTATGTATACATACACATATATATTGGGATACTATACTCCCAAATAGTGGCTCAAAAGTTATGGATGCGTTAAAAATGACATTGGGGTATATGTGTGTGTATATTTCTATGTTTAAGCAAAACACTTTAGCTATCTCTCAAGGCTTTGATCTCTTATTGGATTATATAACAAGTGTCATTTGTAAAAGAGGAAGAGTATCTCTCCCAGCTAGAATTTCATTTTAACTAAAGTCTTGGTCCTTAATATAATACACTACAACGAATAATAGTGGAGAAGAACTTCAGACTCTGTGAGAGAACAGTGAGAAAGATATTTAAGTTGGGTAGATGATTCTCAAATCATACTGCATAGATAGTCATCTATTCCACCTACCCCACAGGCTAGACCTGAGCTTATTAAAAGGAGATTTAGATACAGTTGGAAATCATCAACATCTAGATGGTAATCAAAGCCCTAGGAGCTCTTAGTTTGCAACAGGGAGAATAAGTAGTAAAAAAAAAAAGGAAAAAGGAGAAGGAGAAGGAGAAGAAGAAGAAAGGAGGAGGAGGAGGAGGAGAAAGAAGAGGAAGAGGAAGAGGAAGGAAGAGGAGGATGAGGAGGAGGAAGAGGAATAAGAAGGAAGAAGGAAAAAGGAAGAAGAAGAAGAGAATAACCTAATATGAAGAACTATAGTATTAAAACAATAGATTTAGGAAGAGTTGTTCACAAAGAGAAAATAAACCAGATATATAGGAAGAAAACCAGGAGTGTCCATGGAAACTAATGGCAGAGGAATTTCAAGTAAAAATGGTCAGTAGGGATAAATGCTACTGAGAGATCAAGTAAGATGAAACAGTAAGATAAAATAAATAAAAGTGTTTACTATACTTAGCCACAAGGTATTCATTTGGTGACCTTGGAAAGAACACTTTCAACAGTCTGGTAGTGGCGGAAGACATTTCTGAGAGTTGAAGAGTAAATGGGGATGATTAAATACAGTGGTTTAAAATATGTTTTATCTTTGCTCTCATGAAATCTCACTGAAATGACAGTCAAAGAATAAAACATTGTAAATTCACAAAGACAAAGACAAAGAGAATGGAAAAAGAGATTCCAGCAAGTAAGAGATTGTCAACAAATGTTTGAAAGCTAGAAAGGGATAGATGAGTGATAACCAGCAACAGATCAGAGAAAGTTCAGTCAAGAAGCCAACAACATCAGTACCACAGACAGTTGAAAGTTTGCATGAGGAACAACTAGACCCCAAGATTCACTCAACCTGAGACTATCTCTCCCCTTTTCAACAGAAGATTTGAGGTTTACTTTCTGCAGAGCTTTGACACTATACTAAAAGCAGTTTTAAAACTCTCATCTTTCCTTCCCTGCTTGCCTCCCAGAATGATGGCAGCCAGGCTTATACTCTTCATCTCCCACCAGAAACATGAGGTTGATAGGTTATTTCCATGGGGAAACTGGCCCAAGAGAAAACACCTACAGAGCTGACACTTGGGGTCCCCATAATAAAAATCTGCCTTATAATCCTATAATAAAGTTCAATAAGCAACAAACTATTCCAATCCCCGTAGATCTTCCAGTCACTTTGAAGAGCTTAAATTCAAACAGGAAGCCATAAGCTTACCAGGCATTTAGAGAAAGACAGAAACTAAAACAAACTAACAAAGAAAAGGAACTCGGAGGAAATTAAAACAATGTGGAGTTTAGAAGAAAACTTTAAAAATTATCATTAATATCCTCAGGAAGATAAATGAATAGTTTGAATCCACAAAGCAAAGAAAGAATGCTAAAAAAGAAGCAAAGGTCAGGAAAGAAGTTATATAAATAAAAATATAAATGCTTATATTAAAACTTTAATAGGTTGGATGAAGAATTAAGGAAACATCTTAGATGACAGAAAAAAAAGACAGACATAGAAAATAAGAAACAACAAAAAAAATTAAGTTAGAGGGAAATCTAAGATGTCCAACATCTGACTAAATAGAGTCCTACAAAGAGAGAACAGAGAAAATAAAGGGGAGGAAATTATTAGTGAATAATGCAAGAAAAATTCCCAGAAGTAAAAGTCACTAGTCTTCAGATTGGAAAAATCCACTTAGTGCCTATCAAAAGTGAATAATAAAAGACCCGCACCAAAGCATTTCTCAGTAAAAGTTCAGAAAAACTGGATTAAAGATAAGACCTAAAAGCTTCAGATTTTAAAATATAGGTCATATTCTAAGATCTGGAATTAAAATAGCAGTGGACTTCTCAACACACCAATAGAAAAGAGACAATAGAGTCACGCCTTCAAAATTACAAGGGAAATTTATTTTCAACCTATCAAATGTGAAAATAAATTTAAAAAATTTTAAAACAAAAAGTTCTCAAAAATTTACTTCCTCTGTACTCGTTCTTAGGAAGCTATGAGAAAATTTGTCCCAACAAAATTAAAGCAGTAAAATGCTACATAAATGGGAATTCAGGCAGAGCCCAATGGAGTCCCTAATTAAAAATACAAGGCTGAGAGTCCAGGGAGACTAAGTTGGTTGGAATTCACAGGGCAGAGTACCAGAGATGAGAAAGCTGCACATATAGAATTCTGGAGAACTTCAGATGGTTCTCTACTGGTCTTCAACAAAATAGTGATCAACACATACATGTGAGGGAAATGCCAAGTGCAATAGAAAGAGCCATCCAAAAAGATAGATAGAACGAAACCTGGTGCTTACACAAGGCTAGGAATAGTGTCTGTTCCTACCAGCTAGACTGAAAAATCTCATGATTCATGGGGCATTTTGTAGAGTACCCATAAGGGTCTTGCCTCAGTAGTGGGGATAAATTTCCCCTAAACTAAATACTTCTCTGATTCCACCTAACAAATCTTAAAAGCAAGACCGAAAGGATCAAACTATTTTCAAGTAACTTAACTGAACAAATCTTAAGAATATTTATAGGAATACAAAAATACACAGCACCCAATAAGATAAAATTCACAATGTCTAGCATCTAACCAAATATTACCAGACATGCAAAGAAGCAAGAAAATATAACCCATAATGAAGAGGAAAAGTTGAAACTAACCCAGAACTGACACAGATGTCAGAATCAGACATTAAAAGAATTATTATAACTGTATTCAAGATGTTCAAAAAGCTAGAAAAAAGCTAAATATGTAAAATAGAAATATAGAAGATATAGAAAGATCTAAATTGAACTTC
Organism: Pteropus medius; assembly: GCF_902729225.1. Taxonomy (NCBI): domain Eukaryota; kingdom Metazoa; phylum Chordata; class Mammalia; order Chiroptera; family Pteropodidae; genus Pteropus; species Pteropus medius. The sequence goes on from NW_024348527.1 coordinate 1,460,834, forward strand.
TAGAGATGAATACTACAATATCTGAGATGAAAAATACGTTGGAGAGGTTAATTACAGATTAGCCATTACAAATGAAAAGGTTAGTGAATTTGAAGACTTATCATTGGAAACTATTTTAAATGAAACACAGAGGAAACAAAAAACTAAAAATAACTGAATATAGTATCAGTGAGCTGAGGACAACTTAAAGCAGCCTAATATACATATAATTGAGGTCTGTATAAGAGAGGAAAAAGGTGGTATTAAAAACATTTGAAGAAATGATGGCTGAAAATTTTTCCAAATTTGCAGGTCAACTGTTGATTTCTAAAATTGAAAAAATAGCAATATAAGGATGCTATTTAGAAACATAAAAGTTATACCAACAGAAATACCTCATAAAGCTGAAATTGCTTGGCTTTGTTGTAAAAGTATAGACTATGGCACTAGACTTCCTAGGTCTGAATCCTGCCTCTGCCCCTTAGTAGTTGGGTGACCTTAAGTAAGTCACACAACCTCTCCGAGCCTCATTCCCTCATTTGTAAAATGGGGATAATAATAGTGTCTATCTCATAAGGTTTTGTGAGAATTGAGTTGATACTTATAAAGGCTTAGAATAATACTCAGCACAAAGTAAATGCTCAATATTATTGTTGGAGAGCAGAAATTGTGGTGAGGAGGAGATTGTTATTTCTTGCAATAAGACTATTAGTAATATTTGACTTTTTACTACGTACAAGTATCACTTTAATATAAATAACTTAAATATTTAAGAAGAGTAAATTAGAGGCGAGGAAATGGAAAGTCTTTCAAGAAGTTTTCTGTGAAGGGAAAGAGAGATAGGGCAATAGCTAGAGAAAGTATGTGGTAAAGGAAAGTTGTGGGTATTATCTTTTTTAATAGGAGAGAGATGAACGAGTTTAAAAGTAGATGTGAGGTCAACTAGAGAGGGGGAGAAATTGAAGCTATGGAAAAAAAGAAGGCATGTGACCAAAGCACAAATAAAGGGAAATCTCTTCCATTATAACCAGAAGGAAGGTGAAACTGATGAATGTGGATGGCCAGCAGTTTGGGATAAGAAGTTAAGGAATTTATCATTTCATACCTACGACTGACACTCTCTCTCTCTCTCTCTCTCTCT
>NW_024348527.1:1461964-1486942 GCF_902729225.1 Pteropus medius
AACGAGTTTAAAAGTAGATGTGAGGTCAACTAGAGAGGGGGAGAAATTGAAGCTATGGAAAAAAAGAAGGCATGTGACCAAAGCACAAATAAAGGGAAATCTCTTCCATTATAACCAGAAGGAAGGTGAAACTGATGAATGTGGATGGCCAGCAGTTTGGGATAAGAAGTTAAGGAATTTATCATTTCATACCTACGACTGACACTCTCTGTAAAATAGGAGGTAAAGTAATTTGCTGAGCATGAACAGGAAGGTGGCAGGGTTGGAATTTTGAGTTGAGTACAGAAAATTTGAAATAGCCATTGTTGAAACAAGGAAAAAAGAAATCTGGCCAAAGCAATACAAGATTTCAGATCATTACTGAGGAGCCAGATGAGATTAAAGGCCATAAATTTGTGGTGTAGTAGTACCAACTTCTTTGGTTATGTGATTTTCTCCAATAGTGTTCTGCAACTCAAATATAAGCAAGGAAAAGGTGGAAATAACTAGACTGATACAGGGTTGGGGTTTTATCAGGCTGGCATGAGTAAAGGCCAGTGGGGCAAAGGAACTGGGGATATTGAAAAGAGTAGCTGAAGGGAGAAATCGCAGACCTTAAACAGGCTAAAGAAAGAAGTGAAGACAGTAGTTGGTATGCAGAAGTCAGGACTTAGTGGTCTCAATGGAGTTGAAAATAGATGTATTGGAAGAAATACAGATAACTAATTATAGAGGTTGTAGTTAGAAAGTGGGATGTTTCAATTTATGGTTTAAGTGTAATTCTGAGTGACGGTGAGGTTCAGCATGTGGGTGGATAAAGTGGAGCAGAAGTGAAGGTCGCTGGAGGAGGAGATTGCAAGGAGCCAGGAGATTAAATAGCTAGAGTATTAGATAGCCACATGGATGCTGCTAATGTCACCAAGTATGATGACAGAAGCAATAAAAAGGAATATTGTGAACCTGGAGTCAAACTCTTCAATGAATGAGAGGGAGATATAAGGAGGTCAAATCTGGTCTAATGAACCCCTGTAGCCCCTTGAAGCCTTGGTGGCTAATACTTAACAATGTTTCACGTTTAGAACTCAGATTCTTCACAGATTAAGAACTGGTAGGCTGCAGAGACAGAGAAGGGTGCCAGGAATCCACAAGGCAATCCTCCACTGAAGCTTAGTAACTGACTAGCTGGTAAAATCTTTAGGTGGCAACTGCTACATACATGCCTGAACAGAATTAAGTGACTTCAAGCTGAACCCTTTTCATAAGAGCAGGCATATCAAATATATATATATTTGGAACTCACCTTTCAGCAATATTTTTTGCAGACTGGAGAAACCGTGCTTGGTCATTTTCTTTCAGGATATGCTCAGCTTGGTTGATGAGGACTGTTGACCGTTCAAGACACTGGCGGCAATTAGCAACCTGCTGTGCCAACTTTCTCAGTTTCATAACCTTAAAGGAATTAGCAACGAAAAAATAGGAGAAAACAATCAGTGCTTAATTAAAAATGATAAAACAACATGAAGGAGATCTACTTCAGTGATTCTAAAAATAAGGCTTATTAATATTATTATTAACATCCAATGGTCCCTGTACTAACCACTCACCTTCTCACCCTACCCTTTATGTCTGTTTTGCCAAGCCCTCCTCCCACCTACAGCCCGCTTACTTACCCTGCAACACACTCAGTCATATACTCTAGGTTACCTATTTCCTCTTTTTATTGATAATATGAATCTTTTCTGATCATAAAAACAATGCATGTTCATATAAAAAATTAGAAAATAAGAAATATAAAAAGAAAACCTATCACCTAGAGATCAGCATCATGTACATTTTATTGTCAATATATTTTCAAATACATGTTTAATAAAAAGTACCTTTTTTTCTTTATGAGTATCTACATTTCTAAGTATATATTTCTCTAAGTATGTTTACACATAATCTGTGTGTTCACAGATCTGTGTTCTTGAAAACTTCAATTCCTGTGTTAGTTGGAACCATCCAGTAGGGCAGAAAGCATTGCTCATCACCTCAGGCTCTTATAATTTCTCACAGAGCATAAGGGTATAATCACTACACGTGTGGTCAACAGACCAACAAGCCTAAAACCATATAGACACATGGAGGCTCACACCTGATCTTCCTGACCACAATTCTTCAGTTCCCGGGCTAAAAGCTTAGAAGTCTTCTCTCTCTGCTTCATCTTTTCTATCTAATCAGTCAATGATTCCCATCATTTCCTTTCTAGCAGTGTCTATTATGTTCTTCACTTCCATTTGTGTTATCACTTTCCTCTTTTAGGTCTTCACCAATTCATACCAAGAATCATTCCATAAGTCTCCTAACTTGCTTGCCTGACTTCAGTATCATCCTATTCTGATATACCCTGCACACCTTTGCCATATCAATCAGTCTTCTTCCTTCCTAAGAAATTAGAATGGTTTACCAAAGCCTTTCAACTTAAGCCCAAGGTCCTTATCCTAGCATTCATGGGCCTTCCATAATTCTGACCCACATTTCTACCACTACTTTTTTTCTTTTTGTATTGACTTATAACATACATACAGTAAAGCTAACAAATCTGAAGTGTACAACTCAATGACCTTTTGCATATACATACACCCATGTAACAACAACCATGTCAAGATATAGAACATTTCCAACACCACAGAATTGTCACCATTTTTACTGGATTCATAGCACTAGGCCAAACATTGCCTCTTCCTTGTCTCCCTCCCTACAAACTCATTTCTTCTTACTTTCATGATACAAGCTCAAATTGGAATCATGGGGGTGAAGCTTTGACATCTGTAAAGTCAACACTGCCTTGGCCTCACTGGAGCTCTGCGCTTTACCTTCGTCTCTTTGATTTTGACAGCAATCATTTGCTTCCTCTGCTGGATGATCTCTATCAATTCGTCACATTCTTCCATAAGTTTTGCCTCATGCATAGCAGTATTCACCTGCCAAGAAAGTCCAGAATATTACACAGTGATTGTTGCCTTTGTCCCCCACAGGCTCTCAAAGGTTCGGACTGACAGCTAAGCATGCACAACTTCTTCCATACCTCCCTCATAAGATCCACTCCTAGAAGAAGGGTAGAGATGATGATATTAATGATGCAAGGGCATTGAAGCACCACAGATAGGAAGCTCTCCGGCCTCTGGTAGATCATGATGGTTAATGGAAGGCTGGGCAGAAGGACAGATGAGATGGGGGCATGTTATTTTCACTGTGCAATTCTCTTTACTCCAGCACCCTGTCCTCCTGCTGTTATTTTGAAAAGAGGGTAAGGAGATTTAAGTATGTCAGGGAAAGAGGATCCCTCCTCATGGGCACAATAACATTAAGATAACATTACAGCAACATATTTCTACCATCATAACAAAAATGTTTTCAGTTTTCTTCGTTCCCTTCTAATTTTGAGATATATGAATGTGCGCTATATCCTCACATTAAATATTTGCATGTATAGATATATTTTCACATAGTTGTCATCATGTCTTAGTATATATTTCTCACATGGGACTTTCCAGTATCTGAATGCCATTCCTGTTTTGGGATGCTGACTACACTGAAATATCTCTACTGCAACGTCAGAGTGGGGTTAAAAAAAAAAAGTCACCATTCTTCATTGTTTTTCCATGTACTGATTACTCCTTCTTCCCATCTCTACTACTACTGACATTAGATGGTATGAAGCCTCCAGAAAGGCTGAAGTGAGAGCAGGGGATCTTTGAGTTGCCCATATATAAAGGGAAAGGAAAGGAAAATCAGCTTACATCTATTGAGCACTTAATGTACCAAGTATTTTATAATAAATTATTTCATGTAATTATCATAACCACTTTATAACATATAGCCATTTTAATTCCTATTTCACAGATGGAGAACTGAGTGTCAGAGAATTTTAGTGACTTGCTCAAGATCACACAGCTTGTAAGTGGTAAAACCAGAATTCAAACCAAGTTCTATCTACTGAAACCCCTAGGCTGGTTGGGTGGGCGAACGAAGTTCAGTTCCATTTCAGCAGCACACAGAGAAGTCACACAGGGAAGCACAATCATTCCAAAGGTCTGTTCAAGGATCATTTGAGCAGAACTCTAGAAGGCTGAGGAACAGACAATGGGTTACTTGAGAGCATAAACACTCAAGAGCCTAGATGTTCTTCATTAGCAAAAGTAGGGCTGCATGTGCAATTGCTAGCTCTCTTCAGAGAGTTCCTTTACATATTCCAGGTCCAACAAAATACTCGTCATGAACTCTGATGCCTCCTTTTCATCCTCTAAGGTACCTGCTGGTTAATTTTCTGTTTCTTAAGTGAAATAAAATACATTTGCCAGATTTCAACTTTATTTTGTTTTATTTCCACTTTCCAAGGGGCTGCAATAAGAGTTTCCATTTATTGTGAATAAACAGTCCCACTCTGGCCGTTCTAATTTTTTTCTCAGACTTCTTGCCCTTTCCCTAAATTGGATCTACCTTTCCAAGGCAGATAATCTCACCCTCTCAGGGAACTTCCTGTCATGTGAGAATAAGAGATTCTTCTAGTGCTCCCTGGATCTGTGCTTAGAGAGAGTATCTGGAGACTTAGTTCCCAATTATAGTTTTGTTTTGAGGCTGCTGATGGTGTAGTACACAATTGCTTACTGTCCTGTTTCTTGCAATTTAGCCCTTGGACTAATCTTTACATAACACTTACTGTATGCCAGGCACTTCCCTAATCAGTTTACATACACATTCAGCCCTCCTTAGCCACAGGTTTGAACCTGCAGGTTCAACCAACCGTGGATGGAAAAATATTTGAAAAAAAGTTACATTACTGCAGACATGTACTATGTAGTTAGTCTTATGACGTTTGCATCTGTACTGAACATGTATAATTTTTCATGTCATCATTTCCTAAACAGCACAGTATAACAACAATTGAGATAGCATTTGCATTGTATTAGATATTATAAGTAACCGAGAGATGATTTAAAGCATACAAGAGGATGTATGTAGTATTATATACAAATACTATGCCATTTTATATAAGGATCTTCCGCATCCCCAGACTTTGGTATCCATGAGGGGTCCCAGGACCAATCCCCTACAGATACCAAGGGATGAGTATGCTGATCTCTCAATCATCAAAACAACTCAATGAGGCAGGTCCCATTAGCCCCATTTAACAGATGAGGAAATCTGAGCACAGACAGATTAAGTGACTCGCTCAGGCAACACACCTACTAAGTTGCAGAGATGGGGATTTAGACCCAGGGAGTCTGACCCTAGAGTCTACACCTTTAACCATCACACTATACTTCTTCCCTAGTCAAGTATAACAAAATCCCTGTTTTCAGTTTCTAACAATTGTTATCTGTTTTTCACCACCTATCTTTTTCAAAATTTATTTTAATTAGTTTAAAGTATACAGTACATTGGTTAGACATATATGTAGTTCATAAAATGATCCTCCAAATTGCTCCCTCCCTCCCCTGACCCTCCACCTAGCCAACGTATTAATGCTAACTGCATTCCCTCTGCTATGCTCCCAATCCCCATGACCATCCATCAGCCACTAACTTGTACTTCTTTAACCCTTCACCCCATGCTCCCAGGCCCGCAAACCCCTCTCCACTCTGTCTGACACCAAATTTTCTACTATATTTGCGAGTCTGTTTTTGATTAATTTGTTCTTTTTATTCCTTAGATTCCACATATATGTGAAATCATATAGTGTTTATCTTTCTCTGTCTAACTTAAATACCTTCTAGATTTATCAAGGCGATATCTTTTTCCATCCCCTTCCTTTTAGTCTGTAGTGAGTTTCTTGTAGGCAGCATACATAGGGGTCTTGTTTTCTTATCCTTTCAGCCACTCTATCTTTCGGTTGGAGCCCTTAATTTTTTTTTCATTTAAGGTACTTATTGATAGGAATGTAGTTATTATCATTCTTTATTCATGTCTTTGATACATGTTTTTTCTTCTTAAAGAAGTCCCTTCAATATTTCCTGTAATACTGACTTGGTGGTGATAAATTCCTTTAGCTTATTTTTGTCTGGGAAGCTCTTTATCTGTCCTTCAACTTTAAATGATAGCTTTGCTGGATAAAGTATTCTTGGTTGTAAATCCTGGGTCTTCATCTTGTTGAATATATATTTTTTTTTTTGGCCAAGCCCTTCTGTCCTGCATAGTTTCTTTTGAGAAATCAGCTGCCAGTCTTATGGGTGTTCTCTTATAGGTAACTATCTATTTTGCTCTTGCTGCTTTTAATATTATCTCTTTGTATTTAACCTTTAGCATTTTAATTATGATGTGTCTTGGTGTGGGCCTCTTTGGATCCCTGGTTTTTGGGACTCTCTGAGCTTCCTGGGGTTTTATGTCCATTTCCCTCACCAGGTTAAGGAAGTTTTCCATCATTATTTTTTTAAACAGCTGTTCAATATTTTGATTTTCTTCAGTTATGCTGATCGGATGGATATTTGGACCCTTAAATTATTTTTATAGTGTTGGCATTTTATCTCTTGCCATTCTGATTGAGTGTCCTTGGCTTTCCCATCCTCTAGATAGGGCGTTTGATCCTTTTCTTTATTCACTTTGTCTATTCCTTTCTTTATTCCATTTAATATACTTCTCATCTCAGATAATGTGTTCTTCATTTCTGACTCATTCCCTCTTATTTTTTTATTCCATTTTTATGTTTTTATCTCTTTGTTGAAGTTCTCACTGAATTTATCTACACTTCTCAAAAGTTCATTGAGCATCTTTATAACCAGTGTTTTGAACTTTGCATTTGTTAGATTACTTGACTCCATTATATCTGGATCTCTGTTCTGTTCTCTCATATAGTTTCTGCTTCTTTGTTTCTCCATTTTGGTTGCCTTTCCATGTCTGTTTCCATGTACTAAGCAAAGCTCCTAAGTCTCCCAGTCATATTAGTGTGGATTTGTGAAGTAGGTGTCCATTGGCACAGTCCTGAGAGGGGTTCAGCTGCAGGACAAATTTAGCCCAAGGCTCTGCCCCTCTGGAGCCACCTTAACAGCAAGCAACCCACAGATGCTGTGCTTTTAGTTGCCTCAAAAGGCCACACCAGAAACCAAGGTCAGCTGCCTCCAGCATGAGTCTAGGTGCTGCTCAGCAAGGAGCACTGACACGCTGAGGATATACCTGAATGTGGCTTGGGTGGGGCCGCAAGTTAGGGGAGGTGGAGTTTGAGGGAATCCTCTGGGCAGAGAGACCTCTGTTATCCACTTTGATGATGTCTCAGCTATGGCAGCGCTGTGTCCAGTGCACTGGTGAGCGGGGAGTGGGGGGCAGGGAGGGGGGAAGGGGCTCAACAGGGAACAGTGGATACCGCGGGCACTTCCGTACAAAGCAAGTCTCGCCTTGGCCCCTCGACGATGTCTTCTTGTAAGTCCCTGGTGCCCCCTGCGCGCAGCCGAATCAGCACTGGTGCTCAGAGCAAGCAGGTCCGTCACTGCGAAAATTCACTCGCGGACATGGCCCCTTTAAAAGGCATCTGCTGCTGCTGCAGCCTCCATCTCACTCAGCCGCTCGAGACCAGATAGCCCAGTGTCCTTGCCCTGTCCTACCTTCTGCCACTGCAGGGTGATTCTTGGATTTCTCCCCAGTTGTATGGTTTGTTTATCTAGATCCAAGGCGATTTTTCCGTGCTCCTTGCTCCTTGTTTCCATCACAACTTTGATTTGGTCACCAGAGGGATGAACAGAGCCTCTATCATCTATGCCATTTTTTCTATGTCCCTCACCATCTATCATTATTCTCTCATCCCACTCTCTTTAGTCATTTCAGACTACTTGTTGTTTCCCTATAACGCCTTGTACTTCCATGTCCTGTACCTTTGCTCGAGACTCTTTCACTTGGAAAGTTATTTTTCATTTGTTTATTGAACAAACTTCTACTTACCTTTCCAGGCCTTGCTCAAAGATCACCATTTCTGTGACTTTTACCCACCTGCTTAGACAAAATTGGTCCCTGTTTATATTCTTATAATACTTTATGTGTAATTCAATTATACTAGTTACTACCTTCTATCACAGAAATTTATTAGTCTGTCTTTCCTGCTCAAACATGAGTTCTGAAAGCCAGAGGTTGTGTCTTATTTGACAATATCTCTAGTATAGTGAGTGGCATGTGGTAGATGTTCAGTAAATATTTGTTGCATGGAACCGAAAGGGAGGGAGAATATCTCACTGCTTGCTAGACATGTCCATGTAGTTATTCAAGTTACCCTAAATTCAATGTGTCTAAAAATAAACTCATGATCTTCCCTCTAAATCTGGCTTCCTCCCCTGAGTTCCTCTTTTTTGTTAATGCTATTATTATTATTGCAGTTACTCATGTTCAGTTACCTCTGACTTCTACTTCTCCTTCATATCCCACATAAATCCACAGTACTCCCAAAGTCCTGCTCTCCTTGTCTTTTCAATTTCACTAAATTTCTTATGGTAATACAGTGAGGCTCTGAGCCAAGGGACCAATAAGTTGATGCCCTTATTGCCCTTTTGAACTATTCTTGTAAAAGCCTCTTGAATTCATCCCTCTACCTCCAGAATCTTTCCCTTGCCTCCCACCCTCGAAATCCATCCTATACCCTGAAACCAGAAAAAATCATCACCATCTTTATCATTAAGCATGTATTAAACGTTGCTTACATGCAATGCATTATGCTCAGTCCTTGCCCTCAATAAATTTGCGATCTGGATGGGGGAAAGCCACATACATATAAAACAACAAATCAAAGTGGCATAAACTAAATACCAATGAGTGATGTAAACTATAAGCTACAGAAATTGAAGAGAAAGAGTACTCTTGATGGGGAAATGAAGAAAAGATGCTGAATGAAATTGGACTTGAATTGAGTCTTAAAGATGGATAATACTTACATTTAAAAGGTGAGAAGGGAAATTTTGAGCCAAGCTAATGAAACTGAATCGTGTTCTTTTTTAAATAATTCACACATTTATTTTATTGAACTTTGTTCTTTAAGCAATATGGTATCTTTGGAAAGATTTTTTTTGCGGGGGAGAAGGAGGGTAAGATGGTGGGAGAATGGCCATAGTTAACTTTTTTTTTTTTAAGAAGATGAACTGGGATTGATTTGATTGGAAGTAATGGTAAGCTTGTGGATGATTTAGGAGGCTACTGTGATATGAACAGGACCTAAGGAAGGTAGCAGGAATAGAAAGAAAAGGTCAAATATAAGAAGCACTCCCTTACCTGAAAATCCTCAATTAGACAGCAAACTCTCTGAAAAAAGTTTTTATGTCACTTTGTTTCTCCTGCTGTAACAGGTAGAGTGCCTTACACACAACAAATGCTTAAGAAACTTTTACTGATGGATTTAACAAAGTGAAAAATCAAGGTAAGAATGGAAAACAGTAGAAAACATACTATATATAGTAAATGCGTTTTGTAGAGAAAGTGTAGACTGAAGTGAGAGAGCTAGAGTGGGGTTTGGACAGTTGCATTGGGAGAAATACAACAGCCAGGTACAACTAATAGAGCAGAAAGTAGGCTGAAAAAGCAAAATTTCAAACTAAAGGTAAAGCAGTGACATTAAAATCTTTCTATGTCAAGAAGCAGTCCAAAAGAATGGGGTCCTTAAGTGTTTCCTGAACAAGAAATACTCCAGGGTAAAACTGTCTTCATGATGTAAACAAAACATCTTAAATTGCTTGGAAGGTACTTGAAACCCCTGGTATTTTCCTTATCTGCAGTTTTCTTTGAAAATACATTGCAGTATTTCGCTTGCTTATTAACCCCTTGTTGAAAACAACTAGGGTTATCTTGATAAGAATTATTGGTTAGTTAGCTGGTTGGTTGATTTGTGGAAGATTCCAGCTCTTTATTTGACCTCTGCTTGTTGGTTTGGATTAGGGTTTGACTAAATGTTTTTATGTCTGTTGAAAAAATCTATCTTCCCTGAAAATACCATTAGGGTAATCTGGGCAACCAGTTTGTATAAATCTCCCCACTCCAAAAAGACTTTGGGGCAGTTTCTGATGTTTAAGAACCAGTCTCAGTGCTAGTGTTCCAAGGCCTAAGCACCAAGGAACACAGGCCTTCCTGCTGTTTTCAGGTCCTCTTTTCTACTGTGTGTTCTTTTCTTTCTCCTCAAAGACAGCAAGAATTTGACTCGCATGTTTCTTTCCAACTGCCCATTCTACTCATTTCCTGAAGGTCTCTCCTACCTCTCAGCCCAAAGATTAAACCCAGAATCGGATCTAGTCTTCCCAAATTCCCACCCTCCTCTGGCAAATATACACATGTACCCTGTTTGAAGGATATTACTGCTGGTCACTACAAGAAAATAAATATGTGGGAGTTCACAAAAACCATAAGTTGCAAAAAGGTGTAAGAGACAGCAATTTATTTTGGTAATTGTTCCTGTTCTGTACTGAAATGTAAATGGACTAGACCTTTTTACTCTTGCTTCTTTCAGAGAGCTTATTTTATAGTTTCTTGGGAGATCTCTCACATAGTCATTCTATAGGTCTTTTATTCCTGGGTTTAAAGTTCATTGGCCTCCCTCTTGCCTACCTCCATGAGAAATTTCTCTATTCTTCCCCTCCCCTCTGCTCAGTCATGCCCATGAGTCTTGCAAAGCATTGCACAGGAGCTCAGAAGAAACTGAAATTTCCTGTTCAGGTGGAACAATATGTATGAAGTAGTGGATGAGCCCTATACCCAAACTCGAGTAAAATTCATTTATACCATAATACAATCCTTGTTGGCATCTCCATGCAATGTCTTCCACTCTACACAGTCAATGCCAGCCTAGTTTATTCCCTGAAATCTTCTGTCCAAATTGATCTTCCTTTTCCATTTAAAAGATTTTGAAATGCCATTTTTAAAGATAATTTGAGGAAGTTTTTATTTTTGTAAACATTGATTGAGTGCCTACACCATGTACAAGGCACTATGCAGGTTCCTAAGTGGGACGGAATAAGGAAAAAGACTCAGCTTCTCCCTTCAAGACACTTACAGTCTAGCGTAGAAGACTGAGTGTGAATTCAGCTCATTACAATTTATATAATAGCAGAACAATTAATTAATAGAACACAAACAAAGCTCTATGAGAGTATAAAGAAGGGAAAACTAATTTTGCTTGTGCATAAAAGACAATCAGGGAATTAGGGAAGGTTTCATGTAGCCGAGCTAGTCTTGAAGGATGAGCAAAGATTTAGGCACACAGAAATGAGGTTTAAGGGGAGAGATTTCCAGGCAAAGAGAATGATGTGAACAGCATGAGCAAAAACACAGGAAGGAGAGAACATGGGTAAAGCAAATCTTCCCGACATATGCAAGGGAGGAGAATAAGCATAGAAACGGGGGTTGCAGACATATTATGGAGAGCTGTGTTGTCCTCTTGAGTTTTTGATTGTACCTGGATAAAATATCAGAATCTTATCATTATAATACTGTTTTCATTGTTAATTAACACCTTAGTTGAGAACAAAGTGGAGAGAAAAAGCAAGCACAGTACTCCAAGAAGTAGGAGGGCACAGCGAACTTTTGACTTCCCATTATTACCCAGGACTACTCAGGTAACCACTACCCCATCTTCTCGGACTCCATATCAGAGAAAGAGTCTGAGACGGACTTCATTCAATATGCAGTCATTTTCTGTGCAAAGGAAATGAGAAATGAAAGTGAGAGGTAAATTGAACATGTGAGGGATTATCAAGGAGTTGTTATAAACAGCTTTGTCACCTTACTTAGCAGCAACATATTTATTACTCTCTTACAATAATGCATTCAAGAAAACACAATGTTCTCTCTATTTCTTTAAGTTCAGTTTTTTTTTAGATTTCTTGATTATAGTTAATTAAAAATAGTGTGTTGTTTACTTGAAAGTTGCTAAGAGAGTGGATCTTAAATATTCTCAATGCAGAAAAAAGTAGCTATGTGAAGTGATGGATGTGTTAACTAACCTTGTTGTACTCATCATTTTGCAATATATATATGTATATTAAATCATCACATTGTACCTTAAACTTGCACAATATTATATGTCAATTATATTTCAATAAAGCTGAAAAAAATAAGAAAATATGATGTTTATGAAGCAGATGTTATCACCTACAGTGGCAGCATCTAAGCTAAGGTGTTAACCCAGGTAATATTTTAAAGGGCAATAACATACACCACCACTACCACCACAGCCCTTTGTATCAAGAAAGTTCAAATGTATAAAAGGAAGAAGATGAGACAATCTTCTTTTCGTTTTCTAAAGCAAAACACTACATTTCAAAGATGGTCCTGCTGGCTTTACATAACAATAACTAAATCAAGCGCAGCTGGGATTTTTTAAACTGGATTTTATCTGTTTCTTTAGATGTGAGAAGGGAGGGTGGTCACTTAAAGAACTAGGGTATATGTAAAACTAATAAGATTTTTAGTCCCCTGCACTGAAGGCCAAAATATTTATTGATGCATAGAGAACAACTTACTGTCTCAGTACCCCAAATTTATTTTTTGGTGTGTGTGGAGGGGTGAGGGATTAGGGGGTAGAAGTAGGTGGGGGGTGGGGGTGTTGAATCTATAAAAGTGTTATGCATGGGGAGGTGGCAGGCAGGCCATATCTAGAAGTATAAGAATCTTAGTATATTGGGCTTAGGGATCCGTGCTGTGGGATGCTTCCTAAAAGACATAGACAGAGCAATAGACACATTTCCTGTCAGGTTGTGGGTGCTTACGAGGCACTAAGTATTGTTCTAATTGTTTCTTATATTTCAATTCAATTAATTCTCCCATTAACTCTATGAAGTCGACATTATTATTAATGTCATCATTTTATAGAAGAAACTAAGAAACAGAAGAAACTAAGAAACATAGAGGTTATGTAATTGTGCAAGGTCATGTAACTAGGAAATGGCAGAGCCAGGATTTGCACCCATGCATTCTAGCTGTTGCCCAAGACCACTCTGTGTGTGTGTGTTAGAGAGTCAGAGAGAACCAGAGACAGAGAGAGGCAAAGAGATCATGCTCACAAACATACTTCTTTCCTCTCAGAGTTACCTCTCAAGACAATCATATTCCTTAGAGTTAACCATTGCAAGCATTTTGTGTAATTCCTTCTTTTTTAAAAAATATGTAGTATAAAAACTCATATAATGTAACATTTAGAAACATAAATGCATGCATATATATTTGGATGCACATATATATATTTCATGTTTATTTTACTCTGTTTAATAAAAATATTGGTGATAATAATCAGCTATTTCTGATTCCGATCAAGATGGTGGAGTAGGTAAATGCTGTACTTGCCTCCACCCATGACCACATTAAATTGAAACTAAACTGTAGAACAATCGACATGTAAAAACAGCTGAAGTCTAGCTGAACAGAACTCCTATAACTAAAGATATAAAGTAGAAGCCACATCAAGACTGGTAGGAGAGGCAGAGATGGGAAACAGGCTGGCCCCACACCACATGTCACAGCTGAGCATCAGGAAGGATATCTTGGCTGTGGAGGTCCCCCCCCTCCAAGGACTGAGAGACCCCAGACTTACACTGGGGATCCCCAGTTTAGGGTTCCAGTGCCAGAAAGAGGAGTTCCCACAAAATCTGGCTGTGAAAATCAGTGGGGATTCTAACCATCCGGGTGAATTCTAACAGTCTGAGTGAGACAGAAGGCTGTTAGAAACCCAGGTGTCCCTTTAAAGGGCCTACACATAGACTCGCTTGCTTGCAGGCAGTCATCCTGGATTACAGCAGAGAGACAGCAGCTCAGGAGGCACCAGAGATATACATGAAAAGACTGAGTTGTGTGGCTTCGGAATAAGGGCTAGAGAAACAGCCCCCGCTGTCTTTTTTTTGATCCCTCCTCTAGTGCAGCCTATAGGCAGGGGCCAATTTGCCTGTGTTCAGCCCTCCCTGAACATGGCAAATTTGAATCTGCATCAGCCTGGTGAACTCTGCTTGCCCCACTCTGATGACTTCCTGAGACCCCACTGTGCCTGACTCTTGCATTGCTGGAGGCATTCTGTGGCTAGGTAACCCTGAGCTCTCAGCAGGAGGCTCCTTCAGCAGCAATCAACTGGCCTTGGCTTGCATGCCTCTGGAGTCACTTTTGGTGGTGGACAACCAGCCCCGGCCTGAGGTGATGTAGTTCTGGAATAAATCTTAGGGGTCTGCAGAATAGAGGCTGGCAGTGGCTATCCTCAGTGTGATCTGAGACTTTTGCAAGTGGCCATAGGCTCAGCGCTGACACAAAATCTAAATCTGCACTAACCTTGAGAACAGAACTTGCCCCACCCTGGTGACTTCCTGGGACCCTGCTTCACCCAATTTGCATGTTGCCTGAGGCTATTTCAGCACCTGAGCCTTAGAGGCAGCCAGCAGGCAGTCTCAAACCTTGGGGACACTTGCTGAGCTTCCCCAGGCCCAGTATTGGTGGCAGCTAGCCTCGGTTCACAGTGTAGTCTCTCCCATGTAGCTCTGGGTCCAGCACAGGCAGTGACCAACCATAGATAGTTTTGTAGCTTTTGCCACATATCCTTGGGCAGTCACAGGCAGCAGTCGAGTTTGGCCTGCATGGGAGCCTCTCCTAAGGGGCCCTAGAACTGACACACCCAGAGATTAGCATCAGACCACCACCTGATTAACAGAGTACCACCTGATTAACACCACAAGTGGCACACTCAAAGGGTTGTCTCAGTGGGCACAGGAGCCTACTTGGGCAAATCTCACTCTGTGGAGTCAACAGCCCAAACACTGTAGATGTGGCCAATACTCACAGCCAGTCAGCCTTAGAATCAAATCTCACCCACTGATGTGCCAGCAGCAATCAAGGTTTAACTACAACAGAAGGGCACACACAACCCACACAAGGGACACTGCTGGAGCACCTGGTACAGGTGATCAGGGAGACTGTGCCACTAGGCCACAGAAGGCACCTACTACCTGAAGCCACCCAGCCAAGACTGGGAGACATAGCAGATCTACATAGCAAATCTACATAAAATGAACACAGAAAGGCAACCGAAGTGATAAAACAAAGAAACATGCCCCAAATAAAGGAATGGGAGAAAATCCCAGATAAAAAACTAAATGAAATAGAGGTAAACAACTTACCAGAGACAGAGTTTAAAACACTGGTTATAAGGTTGCTCAATGAACTTAGGGGAAGAATAGAAGATTTCAGTGAGAACTTCAACAAAGAGATAGTAAGCATAAAAAAGGAGAAAGAAACTATAAAAAAGAACCAGTCAAAAATGAAGAATACAATAACTAAAATGAAGAATACACTAGAAGGAATCAACAGATTAGTTGAAGCAGAGGCTTTGGAAGAATCAGCAATTTGGAAGACAAAATAGCAAAAACACCCAATTTGAATGGCAGAAAGAAAAGGGAATTTAAAAAATGAGACTAGTTTAAGGAGTCTCTAGGACAAAAATCAGGCACAACAACATTCACATCATAGGGGTGCCAGAAGTAGAAGAAAAAGAAAACTAGGAATTGAGAATCTATTTCATTAAGTAATAACTGAAAACTCTCCTAACCTGGTGAAAGAAATAGGCATACAAGACCAGAAAGCACAGAGAGTCCCAAATCTGATGAACCCAAACAGGCCCATACCAAGACACATTATCATTAAAATGCCAAAGGTTAAAAACAAAGAGAGAATTCTAAAAGCAACAAGAGTGAGGCAGCTAGTTACCCACAAGGGAGCTCCCATAAGGCAGTCAGCTGATTTCTCAACAGAAACTTTGCAGGCCAGTAGGGATTGGCATGAAATATTCAAAGTAATGAAAAACCAGGCCCTACAACCAAGACTACTTGACCCAGCAAGGGTAGCAATTAAAATTAAAGGTAAGATAGATAATTTCCCAGACAGGAAGAAACTAAAAGAATTCATCACCATCAAGCCAGAATTACAAGACATGTTAAAGGTACTTCTTTGAAAAAAAGAGGAAAGACCATAAATATGAATAATCAAATGGCATATAACTGTGTACCAATCTATAATTCCTTTAAATGTAAATGGATTAAATACTTCAATAAAAAGTCAGAGTGTTGCTGAATGGATAAGGAAACAAGACCCATACATATGCTGTCTACAAGAGATCCACTTCAGATTGAAAGACACACAGACCAAAAATAAAAGGATAGAAAAAAAATTTTCATGCAAATGGAAAAGAAAAAAAAAAAAGCTGGGGTAGCAATACTTATATCAGACAAAATAGGCTTTAAAACAAAGGCTACAATAAGAGACAAAGAAGGACATACATAATATTAAAGGGATCAATACATCAAGAGGACATAACCTTAGTAAACATTTATGCACTCAATGCAGAGCACCTAAATATATAAAGGAAATATTGACTGACATAAATGGAGAGATTGACAGTAGTACAGTCATAGTAGGAGACTTAAACATCCCATTGACTCCAATGGAAAAGTCTTCCAGGCATAAAATCGACTAGGAAACAGTGGCATTAAACGACACTCTAGACCAGGTGGATTTATTTGATGTTTTTAGAGCATTTCTTCACAAAGAAGCAGAATATACGTTCTATTCAAGTGCACATAGAACATTTTCCAAGATATACCACGTGTTAGGCCACAAAACAAGTCTCAGTAAATTTTAAAAGGTTAAAATCATATCAAGAGTTTTCTCTGACCACAATGATATGAAACTAGAAATCAATTATAAGAAAAAAAAACTGAAAAACACAAAAACACATGGAGGCTAAATAACATGCTACTAAACAATTAATGAGTTAACAATGAGATCAAGAAGGAAATCAAAAGTTACCTTGAGACAAATGAAAATGAAAATACAATGACCCCAAAGCAATAAGACACAGGAAAAGCAGTCCTAAGAGGGAAATTCATAGCAATACAGACCTACCTTAAGAAACAAGAGAAACTTCAAATAAGCAATCTAACCTCACGCCTAAAGGAACTAGAAAAAGAACAGCAAACAAAATCCAAAGTGAATAGAAGGAAGGAGATAATAAAGATCAGAGTGGAAATAAAAAATATAGAGTCTATAAAAACAATACAAAATATCACTGAAACTTAGAGCTGATTCTTATAAAAAATAAATATAATTGATAAAACTTTAACCAGACTCATTAAGAAAAAAACGGAGAGGACCCAAATAATTAAAATCAGAAATGAAAGAGAAAAGACAACTGACTCCACAGAAACACAAAGGATTATAAGAAAATACTATGAAAAATTATATGCCAACAAATTGGACATTCTGGAAGAAATGGATAAATTCCTAGAAACATACAATCTTCCAAGATTGAATCAAGAAGAAACAGGAAATCTGAACCAACTGATTGCTACTAATGAAGTCAAATCAGTAATCAAAAATCTCTCAACAAACAAAGTCCTGGACTGGACGGCTTCACAGATGAATTTTACCAAACACCCAAAGGAGAATTAACACCTTTTTTTTCTCAAACTGTTCCAAAAATTTCAAGAGGAGGAAAAGCTCTCAAGTGCATTTTACAAGCCCAGCATTACCCTGATTCCAAAACCAGACAAAGACATTACAATAAAAGAAAATTATAGGCTGATATCCCTGATGAACATAGATGCAAAAGTCCTTAACAAAATATTAGAAAACCAAATCCAGCAATTGAAAAGATCATACACCATGATCAAGCTGGATTTATTCTTGGGATGCAAGTTTGGTTCGATATCCTCAAATCAATTAATATGATATACCACGTTAACAAATTGAAAGATAAAATCATATAATCATACCAACAGACTCAGAAAAAGAATTTGACAAAATCCAGCATCCATTTATGATAAAAACTCTCAGCAAAGTGGAAATAGAGGGAACATACTTCAACGTGATAAAGGTCAATTATGACAAACCCACAACTAACATCATAATCAATGGTGAAAAAGCTAAAGCCATTTTTCTTACTATCAGAAATGAGACAAGGATGTCCACTTTTACCATTTGTATTCAACATAGTATTGCAAGTCCTAGCCACAGCAATTAGACAAGAAAAAGAAATAAAAGGCATCCAAATTGGAAAGGAAGAAGTAAAACTATCATTATTTACAGATGACATAATATTATATATAGAGAACCCCAGGTTCTACATCCTCAAAAAAAAACTATTAGAACTGATAAATGAATTCAGAAAAGTAGCAGGATACAAAATTAACATTCAGAAACTGGTTGCAGTTTTATACAATAGTAACAAATTAAGAAAACTATCCCATTTACAATTGTATCAAAAAATAAAATACCTAAGAATATATTTAACCAAAGAGGTAAGAGACTTGTACTCAGAAAATTATAAGACACTGAAGCAGATACAAATAAATGGAAGCATATACCTTGCTCATGGATAGGAAGAATTAACATCTTTAAAATGTTCATACTATCCAAAGCAATCTATAGATTCAATGTAATCTCTATAAAAATATCAGTGGCATTTTTCATTTTAGGAGCAAATAATCCTAAAATTTATATGGAACCATAAAAGACCCTAAACAGTCACTGCAATCTTTAGCAAGAAGAACAAAGTTGGAAGTATCATGCTACCTGATATAAACTATACTGCAAGGCTATTGTAATCAAAACAGCATGGTACTGCCATAAAAATAGACACATAGATCAATGGAATAGAATAGAGAGCCCAGAAATAAACCCACGCCTACATGGTCACTTGATCTATGACAAAGGAGGCAAGAATATATAATGGGCTGAAGACAGTCTCTTCAATAAATGCTGTTGGGAAAACTGGAGAGATACATGCAAAAAGTGAAACTAGACCACCTTCTTATACCATAAACAAGAAAAACTCAAAACGGGTTAAAAACTTAAATATAAGACCTGAAACCATCAAACTCCTAGAAGAAACCATAGGCAGTAAACTCTTTGACGTTGCTCTTAGTAATATATTTTCTGATATGTTGCCTTGAGCAAGAAAAACACAAGAAAATATAAGCAGATGGGACTACATCAAACTAAAAAGTTTTTTTGTACAGCAAAGGAAACCATCAACAAAACGAAAAGACAACACCTACATCTGATAAAGGATTAATATCCAAAATTTATAAAGAACTCATACAACAAACCAATTAAAAAATGGGCAGAAACCTTCTTTGTATTGCTTCAGAACCACAAATCTGTTAGATCTAGAAAAGACTGAAGAAATGATCGATTGGAGCCCCTCACTTTACAGAGCCCCTCAAAGAAATATGAGGCCTAGAGAGGAGAAAGGCTTACCTAACATCATATTATTGATCAATGACAGAGCATGGCTGGAGCCAGATCTTTTGACTCCCCATCCAGTGTTCTTTCCACTCTACTGCTTCTCTTGTGAAGCATAGCACTTGCTTAAAATCCCTCTAAAAATATAAAACTCTCTAAATCTCTCCCCTGTGTATTTATCCTAGAGATATGAACATTTATGTCTACACACACACACAAAAAACTTACATGAATGTTCATAACAGCTTTATTTGTATTAGCTAAAAATTGGAAACAACCATGCTCTGCACTGGGGCATAGATAAACAAATTGTGGAACATAAGCAGTAAAACAATAAAAAACTATTGGCACACATAACAACTTGAATGAGTCTCGGGGGCATTATGATGAATTATATAAACAAATCATAATATGTTATATATTGTATGATTCCATTTACATAACATTCTACAAATTACAAAATTATAATGATGAAGACCAGTGGTTGCCAGGGGCAGATGTAACTATAAACAAGTAGCACAAATGACTTTTTGGGGGGTGATGAAGCTGTATTGTTCTTATTAGGGTGGTGATTACACAAATCTATACACATGAAAAAATTCATGGAACTGCATCCTCTTCTATCCCCCAAAAGGTTGAATGTATGTAAAGACTGGTGAAATTCAAACGAAGCTTGTAGTTTGCTTAATAGAAGAATATTGTACCAATAATAGTATCCTGGTTACGATGGTTATGTGGTTATGTAAGATGTTAACATTGGAGAAGAGTTGGTAAAAGATATGTGGAAACTCTCTGTATTTTTTTGGCAACTTCCATGGGAGATTAAACTTATTTCAAACATTTAAATTTAAAAAAAGAAAGAAAGAAAACTCTACAAGCCCCATAATGTTTAAGCAGGTCTGGTGAGCCAACATTTATGTAGTTTTCTGAAGTTATAACTAATAGATCTTTAGGCCTTTGCTCAAATGGCATCTCATCTTACACCACACTGTACCCTTGTTTATTTTACCCATAGTCCTTATAACCCTTAATTAAAAAATATATATTTTTTAATGTGTATCTCTCTCAACTAGAATGTAAGCTTCTTAAGGTTAAGAACTTTGTTTTGTTCACTACTGTATCCCCAACATGTAGAATAGTGTCTGGCACACTGTAGGCATTCAACGAATATTTGTTGAATGAATGAATGAATGAATGAATGAATGTGAGAATGTTGGCCCTGAAATAAAGCATAATGAAACACTGTATACTAGGTTACATTTCTTCATTACATGAGACCAATTTCCTTTACATTTTCTTTTTTACACGATTACTCAAAATGGTAATTTTGTTCTGCCATTTACATATTGTTCGCTGCAACATGAAAGATTTAGAAAGATGTTGGAATAATAACTCAGGTCTTAAGAGACCATATATTCTGAAAAAGTTCCTTACCCGATGTTAAAAGAAAGAAAACTCCCTTCCTCAGTGCTGCCTATGGAGGTGGTAGCCATCTCCTATTTGGCATCATGACTGGCCTCAGACCCCTCGTGAAGCACAATATCATCAAAAAGAGGACCAAGAAGTTCATCCGGCACCAGTCAGATCGATGTGTCACAATTAAGTGTAACTGGTGGAAAACCAGAGACATTGACAATAGAGTGCACAGAAGATTCAGGGGCCAGATCTTGATGCCCAACATTGGTTATGGGAGTAACGAGAAAACAAAGCACATGCTGCCCAGTGGCTTTCGGAAGTTCCTTGTCCACAATGTCAAGGAGCTTGAAATGCTGCTAATGTGCAACAAATCTTACAGTGCTGAGACTGCTCACAACGTCCCCTCAAAGAACCACAAAGCCATTATGGAAAGAGCAGCCCAACTGGCCATCAGCTACAACAGCTTATCATCAGAGGGTACTGTTTATCCCATTAACTTTTCTCAATACCTATTGAGTACCAAGCCATGTGCTGGGTATAAAAAAGTGGATAAGACACAGTACCTACTCTCAGAGTTTACAGTCTGGTGGGGAGACAAATCATTACATAGAAGTGCTATGATGGAAGTATGTTTAAGGTGCTCTGGGTGCACAAGGGAGGAACACCTGACCCAGATTAGAGAGATGGGGAGAGAGGTATACAGAGCATGGGTAATGGCTTCCTGGAAGAGATGATGCCTGAGCTGAGTCTTAAGAGACAAGCAGTAGTTAGCCAGCAGAAAAGGGGAAGAATGTAAGTTCTGTGAGAATAGGCACCGTGTTCGGATTGTGTTCCCAATGCCTGGCCCAAGGCATAAATATGCTTAAATATTTGTGGAATAAATAAAGTATAAAGTGAAGGTGGTAAAAAGGCATAGTAGAGAGGTAGGCAGGGTCCAGATCATGACGGGTCTTAAAAATCTTTATCTTAATGGTGACAGGGAACAACTGAAGGGTTTGTGGTAGGGGAGTGACAGGTGGGCTTTGCATTTTAGCAAGCCTATTTCCACAGCAATGTGAAAAATGCATTAGAGGAGGGCAGCGTGAGTCAGAGAGACCAGTTAGAAACTGCAGTTTCCAAAATGAATGCGGCATGGTCATGGCCACTGCCTTCAAGAAGCTTATAGTCCAATGAAGGAAATAAGACATAAGCAGGCAATTCCAATACAGCAGAGTATTGGAAACGTAATAGAGGTGTGCACAGGATGCTCTGCCCAAGTTCATGCAGCTACTGGATGGCAGAGCCAGTACTAGAACCCAGGTTTCCTAATTCCTGGTCCTTGGCTTTTCCCCAAGCCCTCCTTTTCACTGCCTCTCCCAACCAAAGGATTATGTAAGGGAACAAAAGCAGGGAAAGTCATTAAAAGGTTATACCTTCTTTCACCTCAGACTAGACTATGGGAACATTTAGCCCCATTTTGTACTCAACTCTGACATAAGTATCCCTCTCCAAGACCTTTGTTTCTTGGAGGTGGCTTCAGCATCCTGATCCTCCCTAGATACATTCAGAGCAAGGAATCTCTAATGGGAGGGCCAAGGAATTCACACTCTGACAGTTAAAGTCAGGGAGGGTATCATTCTGGGAATGAGTCATTCTTTCTGAGCTAAGGGACTTTGGATGACAAAAGGGAAAAAAAATCTAGCTCTAAGTTTAGAAAAGGCAAATTGTCATTAGAAGAAGCAAGGACCCAAGTGGAAGCATAAAAATAGCTGAAGAGCCTATGTTGCTTCTTAACTGCAGAGAGTAGAGGAGTGCAGGGTAGAAAAAAAAAGATAGAGAAGCATCAGGAAAGAGTCCCAGGTCAAGAACCTGAAGAATTCTATATGAGAGCATCAGTGGGAAAAGAGTCCCAGAAAAATATCCAACTCCATGACTAGGTAACAAAGATGTCTTGAGAGCATATTTCCAGGGATCCCAACTACCTCGAGTCAGGACAGAGACCAGAGCTAAAAGATTTCTATGGGGGAAAACCCAATGGGAGAAGAGGGTCCTGTGGAGAGACCTTGGTCAGGTTATATTGGTGGGGATGAGAGAGAGAGAGACAGAGACATAGACAGAGAGACAGAAACAGAGAAAGAGACAGAGAGAGAGACAGAGACAGACAGAAACACAGAGACAGACAGAGACACAGACAGAGACAGAGAGCGCATAGGGGCTCTCTGGGAATGGTCCCTAGGAGTCCTGGGGTGGGGGGTTATCTTTACTAAACCAATAACCAAAATTAAAATTGGAAACAGTTAAAAGAATGGGCTTTGAAGTCATACAATCCAAAGTTTGCCTCTTGGTTCTGCTGCTTACCAACCACCTGTCTGGTCTTGGGCAAGTTATCCAAATTTCTTCTTCTATAAATGAGGATAACATTTCTATTTAGCTTCATAGGGTTTTGTAAATGTGCATTAAATTAAACAACACAAATAAAGCACCTAATACACTTTCAAGATATAATAGTCAAATGTTGCTTTTAGTTTAGTTTAGTTTTGTTTTGTTTTTACTACTACTACAATGATTGACGACTGTGACTGCTATTGCTATAACCACTATTCTTTTGGGGTTTTCTGCAAAACAAACAAGCAAGCATGGTTTTATCATCTGGTTCATTTTTATTCAGTCTTTATATGTGTTTTGCTTTCTAGAACATACTGGGTCATGATTTGGTTTTCTCTGAAATTGCCATGTTCCTTTTCTTATTCTTTTTCCCCACACTTAAGCACTTAGACCTCACTCCCAAATGTAGTTACGTCTACACTACTGAATAGGGTTCACCCTGCCTCTGAAGGTAAGATGGCCTCTCTTCCTACCAGGAGTCAGACCATTACCTCTTCCCTCAATTCAGAGCAGAAGGCTGATGCCAGGATGGAGGTCAACTGCCAGTTTCTGATAAAACACCTATTCCATTTCACATCCTTGGCTGGGAAGCAATTTGCCTGGCCAGAGTTTGTTATTCTGTTTTTTCTGCTCTGGGCTTATAATTAGCACAACCCCCCAGGCTCAGCCCAAAAGGTATTACGTTGACTCTAGAAGAAATGGGTGTGTAAGTAAGAAAGCTATCTAATACATTCCCTCACTTTTAAAAATATAATACCATAATTATATTACATTTAGTCTCCTTGGCAATGCTCCCTGAGGAAGAGGGCCCTATCTTTCCTGTACCCTGAGCTCTAAGCAGAACATAGCTCTATACCTTGGAGGCTCATTAAAATACTTGCTAATACATTGATAAATATGCACCTTCCCACATCCAATTCCTGCTCTACAGGGCAAGGAATCCAAGAGTCAGCCTGTCTGTGGTATTGATGAGGAAGGATGAGAAGCAATTGTCAAAAATATGAACAGAATGTAGTAATAAGAAAGTATTACTGAAATCAGAGATGGTCTTAGGTTACACTGGCTTATCCAGGAATTCTATCCCGATGGGCACTGCCTTATGGTGAAAAGCCCAGAGGTTCACATATGTGTGAGTGTATGTGTGCATATAATGTCTATAATTGATAATTTCTCATCACTGTCACTAGGACAAAATGGGTAGGTCTGTGTCCCCTACTCCCACACTTTCTCAGACAACAGGCTACCTTTTTGGAGCTTCTATTCATTTTATAGGTCTGCCCTTGATGTTTCTCTTAACCTAATTCACCTATATATAAATGGTGAGAGTCTGAGGGGACACAAGTGTGATTTACTTTGGGTCTTTACTTTCTGCCTAGGCATCAGGGCTCAGGGCTCAGGGCTCAGGGCTCAGGGCTCAGGGCTCAGTTCCTCACTTTGGAAAGTCCGGTAGCTTCTAAAGAAAATATAAGGCAAAGAAGAAAGAATCCCAACTTGCTGGGAAGTTCCAAAGAGCTGATTATCTTAATACGTTGTTACTGTTAATCAAAGAAATCATTCATTACAGTTGTGTTGTTATAGCTGTAGAGTTGTTATGGTTTTGACTAGAGAGTGTTTTCAGATATATTTGATCTCTATATTTTATCTTCACAACGACCCTATGAGCTAGATAGGGCAGGCATTATGTCTGCATTTTATGGACGAGGAAACCAAGCTCCAGAGAGAAAAAGTGAATCATCAAAATCATATAGGCTATTAAGTGATGGAGTTATAATCCAAACTAGGCTTTCTAATTCCAAGATCAGGGCTCTTTCAGATTCCCCATGTTTCATTCTAATCATCAAAGTAATCCTGCCCTTTGATTATTCTCTTTGTTACTGTAACTATTTTTGTAGGGAAAAAAAGCACTCTCCTTTTTTTTTTTCTTTTTGAGGATTTCCATGTGGTAAGTTTCCATTTCTTCATTTCTTCTCAGTTCTTTTTTTTCTCCCAGAAGGCAACAGAGTAGAA
>NW_024348527.1:1488136-1530926 GCF_902729225.1 Pteropus medius
GTATTTTAAAGCAAATCCAAGACATTAAATTATTTCAGCCCTAAATTCTTCAGTTTGCATCTCATTATAAAAGGATATTTTATTGCATAATCACAATAATTAAACTAATTCCTTAATATCATTCATCTAATGCTTGTTTCATATTTAAATTTTTCCAATTATATAAAAATGTAGTTTTACAGTTGGCTTGTAGAAATCAGATTATACTTTATAAAGAGGAGTTTAATACTGATTTTTCAAAGGCCATGTATAATTCTAATTAAAAATTAAATGCTGCTGTTCCATAATGAAAAAAAAAATAGAAGACTCCATCAATACCATGTACCCCTTCTACTATAAAAATTCTACCTTCAGAAATGTATATCCTTAATGAAAATTCAGCTTTCATTCATTCATAAAGGACTGGATTTTGGTGTCCCAGAAAACTAGTTTTGAAGGAGTTACTGGAGAGAAGAAACAGTCATCACTGGGTAGAATAAAGACAGTGAGAAAGTTGGGGAATGCAGGGGACAGGTGCAGCAGGAATTGTGGAGGGAACTACTTAAGAACCAACATGGGGATATTTAATTGCTTAATCAAAACTGCTTCTGATTTCTTTGACCTCTTTCTCTACTGAAGCAATCCAAGCTACAAAGGCTCAACAGTTTTATTTGGAACAGGAGTAGTAGGTGTACTGGATGACATCTGTCAGTTTTATCGACGCTAACCCTAATCCAGTGGGAATTCCTGCTCTCAACTGCCAAGCATCCAAGAATTGTTTCTCTTAGAGAGAAAACCAAAAAAGCTAGGTGTAGGTGACTGAATTCAGTAGCATTCAACAACAGTGTGGTAGAGGAAAATATAGGAAAGCCTCATCTTTTCCCTTGTACATTTCTGGTAGGAGTATGAATTGCCTTGATGAATAGAGATTGCTGACCATAAGTATTAGTAAATTTTCAAATGCCCCTTTGCTGTTCACTTCTAGGAAACAAATATTCTTAAAAAATAAAAGGAAAAATGTTAAGAAAAAAATATATAGTCTGAAACCAACACATGAAGTAAGTTTCACACTAAAAAAAAAAAAAGCAAGTACATAGAGGATTTGAAAAATATATATCAATAAAACAATGTAATAGTTACATATAGAACAGTTTACCCAATAAAAAATACAGTTCACCCTTGAACAACATGGGTTTGAACTACGTAGGTACACTTACACACAGATTTTATTCAATAAATACTGTAAATGTATTTTCTCTTCCTTGTACTTTTTAAATAACATTTTATTTTCTCTAATTTATTGTAAGAATACAGTATATAATATATATATAACATACAAAATATGCATTAATCAACAGTTTATGTTATCAATAAGGCTTCCAGTCAACAGTGGGCTATTAGTAGTTAAGTTTTGGGCAAGTCAAGAGTTATACATGGATTGTGAACTGCACAGGGATCAGCACCTCTAACCCCTGTGTTGTTCAAGAGTCAGCTGTATACATTCTTCTCTTCTATTCATGGAACACTGACAATTGATCATGTACTAAGCCAGAAAGAACAACATAATACTGATACAATAAAAAAAGTAGAGATTTTAGTCTACCTTCTCTCATCATAATCCTGTAAAACAAGAAGAAAATTTAAAAAAAAAAAACCAAAAAACATGAACTTGGAAATTAAGAAACATACTCCTAAACTATTTTGGAATCAAAGAAAAAATCAAAACTGAAATTCTTAATTTTATAGAAAATATTGAAAAGACACAGACTTAATAACGAAATCTATAGGATACACTTAAAGCTCTACTTAGGAAAATGTTTAAAGATCGACAGTAATCTTCAACTTAAGAAACTGGAGAAGGACAATAAAATAAAGGAATTGGAAGAAGGATTTCATTTTTAAAAAGCTGAAATTAATAACATCAAAATGAAACAATCATACGAATGATAATTAAAATCAAAAGCAGGTTCTTTGAAAATCCTGATTAAGGAAAAAGAGAGAAAGCAAAACAAAAAACACAATGTCAGCAATGGAAAAGAAGACACACTCATAGATACAGACGATAGTGTGCTAGTAAACATTTAACGATTGGCTCTTTCCCCCCAAAAAGCCACTATTTTTAATGCTTACTGATTTCCATGGTGTAAAAACTCCCACCATGGTGGATTTTAAGCTACCAATGTGTAGTCACTAAACCCAAAGATTGGAAGACATACACACAAATGGTGAGTCAGCTCCAGCACACCACTGGGTAGATATGAAAGTAATTATAAGGGAATATTATGTGCAACCTACATCACACAGTCGAAAATCTGCTAAATACTACCTAATTTTATACCAAATAAAGTAACAAAACTTCAAGATACTGATAACTTTAGGCCAGACTGAAAAGGTGATTAAATATGTGCCTATCTCAGAGGTAGTTGAGAGGGTTAAATGAGATGTTACATGCAAAGCACTTAGCACAATACCTGGTACTTATTATGTGTTAATAAATGTTAGCTATTGATGATAATGATGATAATGTTAGCCTTCTCTGAACTCCTTCTCCTTTGAACTCATAACAGCACTTATAGTTAGTATCACAAAATTTAGCACTCGATTATTTTATTTTGTACTATTGCTTCATACTATTAATTCTGCTTCTCCAACTAGACTGTAATGTTCTTAAAGATAAGGATAATGACTTACATACCTGCGTCAGTCCCCTGTAGCACTCATCACAATGCTAGGCACACAATAGAGTTTAATAAATAACTTTAGATAAAAGTTCACAAAGGGAAAAAAGTAACAAGGATTTTACTGACTCTCTATAATAGTGATGATTTTTTAAAGACCATAAATAATAAACACCTAAACCCTGGGAACACCAAGCTTTCATTTCCCAAGTTAATAATGTATCACTGGGTTAGCTAGCTGTATAGTGAGTTAGCAATAAGCTTGGGGCTTGGCAGTACACACTGGAGGTCAGTATTTCTGTCAAAAACAGAATATTGACAGCAAACCATCTGAAAGCATGACGATGTTTAATTCTACTCCTCAGCATGCCAACAATATGCAATTTGGCTATTCATCTCTGAGATCATATTTTCTTCTAAATTCTTAAATATAAATGTTCTCTCAGTGCTACAATATAACATAAATTCCATTTCATTTGAAATCCAATGAAATCCTGAAATGGTTTGGATTTCTCAGCTGATTACTGGGTAGCAATCAGAATCCCAGAATAGCCTGAGGAGGCTAGAAGATTCAGAGCTCTTCAGATGCTAGAACACCCCACAAATTGGGCAAGAATTTTGTTGTATGTGCACTATATAGTAAACTGGCATCTTGTGATTGTTTTCCCTTTACTTTTCACAGACTTTCTTACCATCTACCATTGTGATCCTTTCCTGCCTTTCATCCTCTTCTCTAATCCTCCTCATGCCTTGTGCCTGTCACTATACCTGAGGTATTTCTAAGAAGACGTATATGTGTACTCATACCCCTACTGTTCTGTGTCCGTGAGCAATTACCCACATAGATTGGAAGTGGAGGAGATAAAGGTTCTATGTGACACGAACTCCCACTGGTACAATATAATTTTTTAACCAAAGTTTTATTGGTTTAGAAATGATTCCAAGGCCAATGATTGTCTTGCACCTTTGATGCTACTAAGGAGAAGCTGAAACAAGCCTGGGATATAGACAAGTGGGGAAAACCTGCTCTGAATACAAACAATGTTTCCCATCAGAGGAAAGAAAAGGCAACTTCCTCAAGTTTTGTGCTGTAGAAAGCTTATCAGCACAAAGAAAGGCATGCCCAAATACAGCTCTAGATATACACTATGCCATTCCTACGTGGACATACACTCACATAAAACACCAAGACTTGTTATACATACATACATCTTTCCTTACCCAGACCATAGGCACAGTAATCAGCAACTTGCAAATCACAGCGCATAAAGCCATTAATTGATTAATCTTGTTAGCTTTGCCCTTCACCTTGAATGAAGCACAGTGAATGAGAGCATGGACTCCAGAGCCTAACAAGTTGTGAACTGTCACTCTGCTACATACTCCCTGTATGATTTTATATAGATTAATTACCTGCTTGATGCCTCAGTTTACCCATCTGCAAAATGAAAATAATAATAGTATGAAGCTCATAGGGTTATTGTGAGGATTAAATGAGCTACTCTTAGTAGTAACAAGAATTTCAAGCAAATGGCAGTCAGAGAAAAGCGGGAGTAGCGTACTAATATCGGATGACATAGACTTCAAAATAAAAAAGGTAAAGAAAGATACTGAAGGACACTTCATAATAATAAAGGGAATTATGCACCAAGAAGACATAACACTTATTAATATCTATGCTCCCCATCAGGGAGCTCCGAAATATGTAAAACAATTACTAACAGAATTATAGGGAGAAACAGACCAAAACACTATCATACTAGGGGACCTAAATACCCCACTGTTGAATATGGACAGATAATCCAAACAGAAAATCAATGAGGAAATAACATCCTTAAATGACAAATTAGACCAACTGGATATAATTGCCATTTACAGAACCTTTCGTCCCAAAACGGCTGCTTAAACTTTCTTCTCTAGTGCACATGGTACATTCTCAAGGATTGACCAGATACTGGGACACAGAGATAGCCTCAACAAATATAGGAGAGTTGAAATCATACCAACCATATGCCCTGATCATAATGCTTTGAAGCTGGAGATCAACTGTAAAAAGAAAGCAGGAAGAACTACAAATACATGGATATTAAAGAACATGCTACTGAAGAATAATTGGGTCAGAGAAGAAATAAAAAAAGAGATCAAGAGATACATAGAAATGAATGATAATGATAGTACAATATATCAAAACTTCTGGGACATGGCAAAAGCAGTAACGAGAGGAAAGATCACATCATTAGAGGCCTATCTCATAAACAAGAACAAGCCCAAATAAACAACTTAATGCTTCATCTTAAAAAACTAGAAAAGGAAGAACAAATGAAGACTAAAGTCAGCAGAAGGAAAGAAATAATCAAAATTAGAGCAGAAGTAAATAAAGTTGAAAAAAAAAAAAGTAGAAACAAAGAAAAAATAAATGCAACAAAGAGCTGGTTCTTTGAGAAGGTTAATAAAATTGACAACCCCCTGGCTAGACCCACTAAAGAATAAAGAGAAAGAACACAAATAAACAAAATCAGGGATGAAAGAGGAGGAATTATGACAGACACTGCAGAAATACAAAGGATCATACAAGAATACTATGAAAAAGTATATAACACCAAATTGAATAACCTAGAAGAAATGGACCAGTATTTAGAAAGATACGACCTTCCTTGACTGAATCAAGAAGAACTAGAAAATCAAAATAGACTGATCAGTAGTAAGGAAATTGAAACAATCATCAAAACCTACCAAAAAGTAAAATTCCAGGACCAGATGGCTTCACCAGTGAATTCTACCAAACATTCAAAGATTTAATACCTATTCTCCTCAAACTCTTCCAAAAAAATCAAAAAGAAGATAATACTTCCTAACTCATTTTATGAGGTTGATATTATTATCCTGATACCATAACCTGGTAAAGATAACACACAAAAAAAGAATACTACAGACTGATATCTCTCATGATCACAGATGCAAAAATCTTAAATAAGATACTAGCAAACTGAATACAGTAACAGATTAAAAAGATCATACAGCACGATCAAGTGGGCTTCATCCCAGGGGCACAGGGATGGTTCAACATACGCAAGTCAATTAATGTGATACACCACATAACAAATTAAAAAATAAGAATCATATGATCATATCAATAGATGCAGAAAAAGCCTTCAACAAGATACAGCATCCATTTATAATGAAAACACTTAACAAAATCAGTATAGAAGGAAAGTACCTTAACATAATAAAGTCCATATCAGACAAACCCTCAGCCAACATTACACTTAATGGTGAAAAACTAAAAACATTCCCTCTAAGATCAGGAACAAGACAAGGCTGTCCATTATTGCCACTGTTAGTCAATATAACATTGGAAGTCCTAGCGACTGCAATCAGGCAAGAGAAAGATATAAAAGGCATCCAAATAGGAAATGAAAAAGTCAAACTGTCACTATTTGCAAATGATATGATTCTCTATATAGAAATCCCTAAAGACTCAACAAGAACACTACCAGAAACAGTAAGTAAATACAGTAAAGTTTCTGGATACAAAGTCAATGTTAGAAAATGTGTAGCATTTCTATACTCTAATAATGAAGTGTCAGAAAAAGAAGTGGAAAAAATAATTCCTTTTGCAATTGCAACAACAACAACAACAAAAATACCTAGGAATAAATCTAACGAAACATGTGAAGGACCTATGTAATGAAAAATATAAGACCTTATTAAAAGAAATAGAAGAACATAAAAAGAAATGGAAAGTCATTCCTTGTTCTTGGATTGGAAGAATCAACATAGTTAAAATGACCTTATTACCTAAAGCATTATACAAATTTAATGCAATTCCCATCAAAATCCCATCGGCATTTTTTAAAGAAATTAAACAAAAAAATCATCAGATTTGTATGGAAGCACAAAGGACCCCGAATCATCAAAGCCATCCTGAGGAAAAACAAACAAACAAACACGAGCCTGGACGCATCACTCAGCCCGACTTCAAACCATACTACGAAGCAACAATAATCAAAACGGCATGGTACTGGCAGAAATACAGACACACAGACCAGCGATATAGAATCAAGAGTCCGGAAATAAACCCATGTTTATATGAGCAAATAATTGTCGACAAAAAAAGCCAAAAATGTACAGTGGAGAAAGGAAAGCCTCTTCAATAAATGGTGCTGGGAAAACTGGAAAGCCGCCTGCAAAAGAATGAAACTAGACTGTTGTCTATCACCACACACCAAAATTAACTCAAAATGGATTAAGGACCTGAATATAAGACCTGAAACAATAAAATGCATAGAAGAAAACATAGGAACTAAACTCAAAGACCTTGGACTTAAAGAGGATTTTATGAATTTGACCTTTAAGGCAAGGGAAGTAAAAGCAATAATAAATGAATGGGACTACATCAAACTGAAAAGCTTCTGCTCAGCAAAAGAAACTGTCGACAAGGTAAAGAGAAAACCATCCAGGTGTGAAAATATAAGGGCCTAATATCCAAAATATACAAAGAACGCATACAACTCAATTTTAACAAAAACAAACGATCCCATCAAAAAATAGGCGGACAACATGAACAGACACTTCTCCCAAGAAGACATACAAATGACATACAAATGACCAACAAACATATGAAAGGATGCTCAACATCTCTAGCTATTAAGGAAATGCAAATCAAAGCCACAATGAGATACCATCTGACACCTTTTAAAATAGCTATAATCAACAGGACAAGTAATAACTAATAATGGAGAGGATGTGGAGAAATAGGAACACTCATACACTCCTGGTGGGACTGAAAATTGGTACAGCCACTATGGAAAACAGTATGGAGGTTCCTCAAAAAACTAAAAATTGATCTATCATATGATCCAGCAATCCCTCTACTGGGTATTTACCCCAAAGACTTGAAAACTCATATCTGAAAAGATATTTGCACACCAATGTTCATAGCAGCATTATTCACAGTGGCCAGGACATGGAAGCAACTGAAGTTTCCTACTATAGATGATTGGATAAAGAAGCTGTGGTACAGATATGCAATGGAATATTACTCAGCCACAAGAAGAGATGAAATACTGCCATTTGCGACAACATAGATGGACCTTGAGATAATCATGTTAAGCTAAATAAGCCAGACAGGAAAAGTTGAAAATCACATGATATCAGTTATATATGGGATATAAACCTAAAAGCAACAAATGAGTGGGATAAACAAACAGAGACTCATGGACATGGACAATAGACTCGTGTTTACCAAGAAGGGGGAGGGAGGAGGAGGGTTAGATGGGTGAAAGGGGGTCAAATATGTGGTGACAGACAGAAATCTAACTATGGGAAGTGAACACACAGTGTAAATATATAAATGTGTTACTGTCAAAATGTATAGATGAAACTTCCTGGATTTCATTAACCAATGTCATCATAAAAATTGTAAAAAATAAATAAGTAACTAAATAAAATAAGAAAGATTATAAAATTTCAAAAGGACATAATTGTGACTCTATAAAAAAAAAGAAAACCTTGTGTTGCATCAAGATATTTTGAACTTACAACAAAGTCATGCACAGCCCTAGAATGAGGACTCAGTAAGGCAGTCTCAGGAAGGAAGTGCAGGTCCCATAGTAAACTGTATGTCTGGAGTCAGTTTTGATAACTGGAGATGCCCATTCTATTTTCACCCCTCATTTGGTTCTCATCTGGGGGCACAAAAACAATCTAAGCAAGTAAGTACATTAATAGTGGACACTACTGCTCCCTTCTGCCAACTTGAGCAGTAGTCCTCCCTCTGCTCCCTAACCCTATACCCCCAAGAAGGGTTGTTAGGACAGATAGCTGCCCTGGGCTATCAAAGATAGGTACATAAGAGGCTTACCATAGAGTCAGGAATACAAAAGCCCCAAACAGACCTATCTATTCGTCTAGAGCTGTTCAATGAAGAGAGAAAAACAGTGTGCATCCTAAGGCGGCTCCTTTCTATTGGAACACAAATGACTCACCGAGCAGTCCAGTAGGATGCACAATGGATTTTAGAGTCGGAGAGATGCTGGACTGAAACCCAGCTTACTTTATGTGTGACCTTGAGTAAGCCCTCTAATTTTTCTCACTCTCTTGTTTATAAAATGGGAAAATCACCAGACATACCATGAGGTTGTCATAAACACTGAGATTAGAATCAAGAATGCCTCTAGAACAATGCCCAGCACATAGGATTCAAAGATGATTCTCTCCCACTTCCAGTCCCTGTTTACTATGTTACTCACACAGCTGACTCCTCTAGACAGGCAGAGACAGAATGGCATTTCAAATGGCTGTGTGCATGTCTATTATAGTGGTGGTTGTTTTAGCTTAAGGTTTTTTTTTATCTTTGGGGATTTTTTTGTTTTTTGTTTTTTGTTGTTGTTTCTTTCTTCTTCTTCTTTTTTTTTTTACTTGGGTTGTCAGCAAGAGAAATTGGAGGTAGGGGTGGAACTGGAAACATTTGAAGGTACAGAGTAAGCTTGACAGGGCTTTAGCTTGAATTAGAATTCCACCAACTTTCCAAGAGTACATTGGAAATGGGGAATTTGGGCAAGTTGTGTAAAGAGTGGAGCAGGCAGGATGGTCCAAAATTAGGCAAGTGTTCTGGTTGTTGAGTAACCTGGAATTTGAACACTGAAAAACAAGAACTGGATGAGGAAGGCAGCTGATGGGAAATGGGGCTATAAAATGAACTACATTGCACCAAAGAAAGTACAAAAGCAAAGCAAGAGTGCATGCTTGTATACCTTGTGCATACCTTGACCTTACAAAAGGAAGTGTAAGAGGATGATTAGGGGTACAGGCTCTGGAGTTAAAGTGCCTAGATTCAAATTCCCACTCTGTTACCTAGTGGCATGACCTTGGCAAATCACTTCAATCTCTTTGTATCTCAATATCTTTATCTGTAAAGCAGGAATAATAACCGTATTTACTTCATGGAGGTGTTGTGAGGACCAAATGAGTTAACCCATATAAAGTGCTTACCTGGAACATAGAAAATCTTCATTAAGTGTTACTTAGTCTTTACGAAAGTAATATATAAAATGTCGAGTATTTCCACAAATGAATAATTTACTTCTGATATTTAATTTTTTAAAATGCACACTGTCCCTCAGTTAATCTCATAAAAGACTCCACAGTCTTCCCATTTATTTTTGTAAGGTCAGTTTGTTGTATTCCGAGTGACAAACAATTGGATTTATCTCCCCTAGGACTTCTCATTCTGTGGCTTTAAGTGCTACTTAGATGTTGATGACTCTCGTCTTTTTTTTTTTTTTTTTTTAAGGTTATTTGATTTTAACGTAAAAGATACATTTTTTCCAGCATTCAGGTAAAACTTTCTCTCATGATTATGGACAAATATTCTAGTTGAAGGAAGTCGAGGAGAAAAAATGTACACTGAAGAACGCAGAATGCATTTTACTAAATTGTAAAGCCTAAACTGAAATACATAATTTCATCGTGCCAAATTTCCTACTCATTACCTAGTATATTGTGGTCACTTAGAACAAATGAAAATCGGGATTTTATATCATATCTGTCCCCCATAGTTGCTTGATTTCTATTCTTGGCTGCTACTATTATTTTATTCTATTTGTGATCTGATTACCTTTAGGACAAAATTTTGCAAATGGGATCGCACCAGTTTTTTTATTGGTTTAAAGTTCCCAAGGTACTCATCTCAGACTTTCATGTAATGATTAAACAAAATCAGAGGAAAGAAGTTCAGGGAACCTTTAGTTTTCTTGTCATCCATAGATTCTGTACTTAAGATGGCAAAATGCAAAGATGGTCTGTCTACTTTAAAAAACTTTGTCCTAAGGTATTTAGCCACAAAGGACCTCATAGCTAATACTGCTTATCTGAATGATATGGGGTAAATGCTCTCAGTAGCCAAGGAGAGCTTTTCCATGCTTGGCAAAGCCCTGTGTGTGGTATATGCAGATTCTGGCAGCATGATCCTATGGGACATAAATAATACTGATCCAGAGCAACTTCATAGCTTTTTGTAGTTTTCATTTTTAGGCCTTCAATGTTGTAAACAAGGCAATCATGCCCTTGCCCTTGATCAATCCAATTCTTCAACATGGGATATTGAGCAAGACTGACTAGAGAGAGCATGGGGTCTGGAAGCTAGCATGGCCATGGTCAGGCTAGAATCACCCCTCCTCCTCCTACTTCTAAGTTACTAAGCAACATGCAGCTTGCTTTTACATCCCATGTGTGCAAACATTAGCCTGATGTTTGAGTGTCAGCTCAAAGATATCAAGCCTCTTACTTATCTCCTATGACAAAACTTTCCCTGCTTGTGAAGTTATGAAAAATTAGAACCATGTTGAGGAAAACATGCCATTTAGGCCTACAAATACTACTTCATTTAGGATTGTGAAGCCATTCCTTGCCAAACAGCATCCAGGACTGTCTAAGCCAGTTATGTCCCCATTCTGGTCTCCTTAGAGTTCACATCTGTCAGCCACCTGACTTGTCTACCTTCTTTAAAGATGCCCAGTCATAACTATACCATTCTCTTCCAGTCATCCAAAATAAACTATAGGCAACAACAAGATAAATAGGATGTGCTTCTCCTTGCTCAGTGCATTGACTTAAGGCATAGGCACATTTCCCCCTCTTTGAACAGAGATGGTATAATCCCCTGTCCTAGTACCCCTGGGCAGGGTGACCCTGGATGATGACTTCTAAGTCTTCATCCCTTTCCTAGACCTCTCTTCTAATCTCTAGGTTCAGCCAGCCAACTGCCTACTAGGCTTTTCCTGATTATCTGATCCACAGCACAACAAATCTTGCATGTCTAAAAAGAACTTTATTTCTTAACCTATTGATTCTATCTATACTAATACCTCTGCTCTCTATCTCAGCGGAGGGAACAATTCATTTTTCTTCCTTCATTATATAGCTAAAATGCATTTTCTCCATTAACTTTTCCCTGATTACATTTACTTCATTCTAATCACTCCTTTATTTTATCATATCTTCAGTGTTTGGAGAAGACTCTTCCAATAAACATATTTGTGCCAAAAGTTTGAGGACCACTGCAGTCAAAAACATTTAAGAATCATCTGCTGAAATAATCTATTAGCAGTGATTTTTTAAAATTAATTTCTCTTAAAACACCTATTTTTATGCTTGGAGAAGCAGTCAGACATAGATTCTTGCCCTTTCCAAACCAATTTCCTTTTCAGGGAGCAATAGGAGCAGAAAGGGGAGAACGCGAAGCCACAGACAGTTTGAACTCTAAGAGGAAGACTTAAAAAGGCTGTTGAAGCTAAGACCTGGTGGTAAGACAGAAAGCTGAAATTGCCCAAGCACCAAAAAAACCTTTCCTTCTCTGTCAACACATCTCCTTTCCTTCTTCTCTCTCTTAATGCTAAAGAATAGTGTCACCCAGTGCCTTACAAAGCTCGAGAAGAGACAGAAAAAAATTATCTGGCCATAGAGCTTCTGGAATGAACTAACCCATTGTACTGTAAAAGTTCTAGTGGGAGAGAAAACAGGTGGCACACAAAATATCTGGGAAAGTGCTTTAATATGCTCAGTGCCCTGAAAGTTAACAACAAGTCTAAATAAGTAAAAATGGAAGGGCTACACTACATTCGTTTGTACTCCCAGTATTGCAGACTGCTTTATAAATACTCCTTTTTCTCACTAGACACTGTGTTTTCCCTAGCAAGACTAAAAGTTCCTGGAGGCCATCGATAGCACTTTTTTTTGTAGTCCACACATTGCTTACCACACCGAGTACACAGTGTTTGCTCAAGAAATGTTGACTGACTGATTATGAAGTATTTAACTATTTTTCTTCCCCTCAATATTTTCAGGAATGCTAATTATTCACAAAACTGTGCAGTCTTGAAAGCCAAGAGGAAATCGTCATCTGTTGGTATACATTTTGCTTTGGCTATGCATTAAACAGAGATTTCCTTTTGAAATGTAAATAAAGGATGCCCGATGAGACAGGATAAAGAACTATATATAGAGAGCAAGTAGCCAGAGTAGCAGGTCTAAGCATGCCCTTCCTTAACCAGATTAATGAAGTCTTGGGTCTGCCTCAGCCTCCCTCCCATGCTCTCCAGGCCCAAGAGAAAAATTTCCAGGTGCCTATACAATGAATTCTGAAAGCTGGGCAGCACCTATAACAAGCTACATTACCAAAGAATTCAGCTAACAAATCTGTAATGATCCTAATCTCTGTTTCTGTAATAATAGGAAGACTGTAGCTTTGTTTACTTTCTGAGGAGAATAGAGAACAGGGAGAAAGAACCAGGAGAGGAGGAGGTATTTATGGCCCCTTTATGAAAAGTCAATCTGTGACAAAACATTTGCAGACAATAAAGAAGGAGAACAGGTTTGGCAGGAAAATAGCTTATTCCAGTTTTCTCAGAAGTGCCTTAGCTGGTATCCTCTACCTCCACCCAATGTGAAATGTCTGGCTTACACTATGACTATAGTCATTCCTCATAGACAAATCTGAATTAGATAAACTGAAAAACTTCCAGATCACCCTTCAGTGTCTGGCTCTCATGACAGTATGGTATTATTTCTTTCATTGTATATATTATTTATAAGCATTTATGAAGTCTCAAGTTCCTTCTTTAACTGCATGTCTTATGCCTGGGCTTGTCCTGAAGCCTCCTGGACACACAGGCTCTTGCCGAATGAGTATAATAAGTACCCTGGATTCACCCTGTTATTATGGGGAAGTTTAGGGAACATCCCTAACCTTTCAGAAGGGATGACATCATAGAGGACAGTGATGGTCTTCCATAAGCCATCCTGTAGTGCCACTGTCAAAGACAAAATCTTAAACTGAATAGACTATGGAGTCAACTCCCAAAATATACTCTTACCCTTGACATGTAATGTAGTATTTCATCATTCTTTCTTAATTGTTAACATTTTTCCAGCTTTATTGAAATATAATAGACAATTAGTTGTTTTTACATTATACAATTTAATGAGTTTTTTCAAATTATAGTTGACTTACAATAATATAACAGTTTCAGTAGTATATCATAGTGATCAGAGAACCACATAACTCATAAAGCAATCAACCCACTAAATATAGTACCTCTCTTCCCCCTTACATGTTTATTATATTATTAACCATCTTCCCCATGCTACACTCTACATCTCCATGTCTATTCTGTACCTCTTAATCCCTTTGCCTTTTTTTCATCCCCTAACCCTCCCCGCATCTAGTAGCCCTCTAAATATTCTCTGTATCTATGAGCTTATTTCCACTTTTGTTGTTGTTGTTCATTTTGTTCTTTAGATTCCACATGTACATGAAATCATGCGATATTTGTCTTTCTCTGTCCGACCCATTTCATTCAGCGCAATATCCTCTAGGTGCATCAAGGCAATATTTTTTTTTCCATCCGCTTCCTTTTAGTTTGTGTGTGTCTTTTAATCTGATATGAGTCTCTTGTAGGCAGCATATGTACGAGTTTTGTTTTCTTATTCATTCGGCCACTCTATATTTTGGTTGGAGCACTTAATTCTTTTCTATTTGAGGTGCTTGTTGATAGGAATATAGTTACTACCATTCTTTATTCATGGTAGTAATACATGTTTTTTTTTCTTCTTAAAGAAGTCCCTCCAACACTTCCTGTAATACTGGCTTAGTGTGATAAATTCCCTTAGCTTATTTTTGTCTGGGAAGCTCTTTATCTGTCCTTCGACTCTAAATGATAGCTTTGCTGGATAAAGTATTCTTGGTTGTAGATCCTGGGTTTTCATCACATGGAATATTTTGTGCCAACCTCTTCTGTCCTGCATAGTTTCTTTTGAGAAATCAGCTGCCAGTCTTATGGGTGCTTTCTCTTACTGCTT
Source organism: Pteropus medius (assembly GCF_902729225.1). NCBI lineage: Eukaryota > Metazoa > Chordata > Mammalia > Chiroptera > Pteropodidae > Pteropus > Pteropus medius. The sequence goes on from NW_024348527.1 coordinate 1,502,653, forward strand.
TTAAGATTCTTTCTTTGTATGTAAGTTTGGCATTTTAATTATGATGTGTCTTGGTGTAAGCTTCTTTGGGTTCATCATTTTTGGGACCCTCTGAGCTTCTTGGGGATGTGTGTCTATTTGCTTCACTAGGTTAGGGAAGTTTTCCCTCATTATTTCTTCTAATAGCTCTTCGACGTCTTGTTTTTTGTTTGTTTTTATTTGTTTTTTTCTGGTACCCCTAGGACATGGGTATTTTTACATTTAATAGTGGCCCATAGGCTCCTTAAATTATTATTATACTCTTGGCTACTTTTTTCTTGCCATTCTGATTGAGTGTCCTTGGCTTCCCCATCCTCTATATCAGTGGTTTGATTCTCTTCTTTATGCACTCTGCTTTTTCCATCCAATATACTTTTTTATCTCAGATAATGTGTTCTTCATTTCTGACTGGTTTCCTTTTATAATTTCCATTTCTATTTTTTATGTTTTTTTTAATCTCTTTGTTAAAGTTCTCACTGAATTCATCTGTACTTCCCATAAGTTCATTGACCATCCTTATAACCAGTGTTTTGAACTCTACATCGGTTAGATTGCTTGACTCCATTATTCCTGGATCTCTGTTCTGTTCTTTCATATGGTTTCTGCTTCTTTGTCTTCCCGTTTTGGCTGCCTTTCTGTGTCTGTTTCTATGTATTAAGCTTTGCTTATTATTGTGGCTTTATGAAGTAAGTGTCCAGTGGCACAGTCCTGAGAGGGGTTCAGCTACAGGCCAAACTTAGCCCAAGCCTCTGTCCCTCTGGGGCCACCTGTTAAGATTCAGCAAGCAATCCACAGATGCTGTGCTTATAGTTGCCTCAAGAGGCCTCACCAGAAACCGTGGTCAGCTGCCACCAGTGTGAGTCTAGGTGCTGCTCAGCAAGGGGCACCTGACTCGCTGAGAATATATTTAGATATGGCTTAGGTGGGGCTGCAAGTTGGGAGGGGCGGAGTTTTAGGGAATCCTCTGGGAGGAATGACCTCTTTTATCCAGTTTGATGATGTCTCAGCTATAGCATGCTGAGCCCGCACACTGGGAGTGGGGAGGGCTCAACAGAGGAACAATGGATACTGCCAGCACTTCTGCCCAGAGAAAGCATCACCTCCAACCTTCGTTAAAAAAACTCAGTGTCCCCCTGTAAGTCCCTAGTGCACCTCAAGCCGCCAACCTGGCGCTGGTGCTCAGAGCGAACAAGTCCATCACCACCAAAGTCCGGTCATGAAGACGGCCCCTTTAAGAGGAACAACCGCAGCTGCTGGCTGTTGCTGTCATAGCCTCTGTCCTATTCAGCCACTCGGACTGGGCAGCCTCTTGTCCCCGTCCAATCCTTCCTCCTCCCATTGCAGAGTGATTTATTTCTCTCCCTACTTGTAGGGCCTGTTCATCTAGATCCCAGGCAATTTTTCTTGCTATTTGCTCCTTGTTTCTGTCACAACTTTGATTTGGTTGCCAGAGGGATGAATAGAGCCTCTATCATCTATGCCATATTTTTTCTCTCTCTCCTAATTGTTAACATTTTTATTCCATTGTCTATATTTCCTGCATGTATGTATTCACATCAGGGTGGATTTGGATAGCATGTATCCACTCCAGAGGTAAATATTATGCCTATGTCATTTTCTTCGTACCTGGTACAATGCCATGCATAGCTTTTAGTGAAAGATGACCTTTTGTGTGCCACAGCAGACAGTGGCCTACAGGATGGATTTAACAAGCATTCTTAAGAGAGCCTTTTAAATACCTCCTTTGCTGGTTCATGGTGGGGCTGCTCTTCTTTCCTACTTTGCTTATATTTAGCAGCACCTATGTCATCTCCTGAAGGCTAAGCAGGAATACGAACTTCAGAAAGCCACTGTTAAAACACTGCTTGTTATCTAAGGCAAGAATGAGTCCTTCTCTATTAACATAATGATGCTTTGTTTTATGAGACTAATTTCTTGCCATTTGAAAAGAGTAGGGCCGTGAATATAAAGGGTTGATTTGGTGCAATGGTCTGGGAAAGGTTGGGACAGGGATATGTTTGGGTGAGGATGGCCAGAGTGATAAGTTTCCCAGGTGAAGGATAAGATGTTAGAGAGGTCCTGAAGTGAACAAGTAATGAAAACAAACTGCTTACTTTGGGAATTTCACTAAAACTTGCTCTGTACTGAATAGGTTTTCTTTTTATGAGAATGAGGAAGGTGATGATCATAATTTCTAACCATGTTTTATTCACTATTAGCTGTTATCCCACCCTCAATCATGAAAATTCTAAACCAAAGGATTCCTTATCTTGTCTCCTGCTTACAATACTTCCTTGTCTCTCCACCAGTGTGGGTTTCTTACACTGTAATCTAACAGCATAATCAGAAGCTTTGATAAAGTGGAACAAGAGGGATTCTGATTAGCTTAAAACCACTCTAAAATGCCTTCTGAGTTTCTCCACTCTTGGAAAGGATAAGACTGAAGAAGAAAAGAGAATAAAAAAAGTAACTATTCACAGAATTATGACCCGTGAAATCTGGGAGAGATATCAAAGGTCATGTAGTCAGTTCAACCACTCATTTTATAGGTAAGGACGCTGAAGCTGAAGACTAAATGCCTTATTCAAGTTTATACTACCAAATATTGGCAGACATAAATCTAGAACCTGGTTTTCCAACTTACATTCCAGTATTCTTTCTTTCCATTCCCTACATTTATTCCTAAATTCCCTACCCTATTGCACAATCTTGCACCTAAGTTTAATCGGTATCCTATGTACTCTAAATATAGCACCACAGTCTCCCACAAATGCAGTGCGTAGCAGTGGTTAAACTGTTATGGTACACTGACTATACAAGTACATCCTACTTTAAGAAACCCAATACTTTAAGACATCCAGAAATCATGAGTGGTTATTCATAAAAAGAATACTTTTTGCCTTACAAAATTCCCCATACTCTCTTAAATAGAAATCCCCAGGTGGGATTAAGAGACAGGATTATAATACAATTATTTTATTATTTAAAATAAAATAAACTTGAACCATTATATTTATCTGTCATACAAGTAAGATTAGAATTAGACTATCAGGTTGTACATAGAATTAGAAACATTTTTATCCAACCACTGCCCATGAGGAAGGAGTCCTATTTTACCCAAATCTGTTTATACTTTAAGCACTACCATCATCTCTTCAGCAAAATCAACAGAAAACGAAGTGCTACAGCTGAAGTTTCACAGTCTCGAGAAAGAGAGAGAAATAACATATTTCTTTTATTGCATCCACTTAGAGATTTGATGTAGGCAATCATTTTTCAAACCTTATATTTGTGTAACGCTTTAAAATTCACGGACAACTTTAACATAGATATCATTTGCTGATGACAAGAAAAAGTATAAAAGTGATGAGCAAGGACCTGGTAAGGTGCAACAGGAGGAAAGGAAGAGAGAATAGAAAGAAAAGAAGCAGACCTGATAATATTGTTATGGAAACAATACTGCACTGAACGAGCTTCACCGTACCCCAAGGACCCAGATTCCAAACTTCCTTATGGCACCCTAGCAATCTCTTTAAGAAGATATGATGTCCAGTTCGATGAAGGAAGAAACACACTTCGTGTTGGACTCTCATGCTGCCTGCTGTTTGGAAAGGAGAAGGGATTGTCCCTTGGATTGTTGTCTTCCCAACCCATTACCAATGCCTACCTATTTTTTTAACAATAGCTATCTGCCACTTTTCTTGGAACAATCATCCTAAAGAAATGAGACTTCCTAGAACTATCATTCAGTCCTTCAATAGAAATGGCTCGACTACATTCTAACAAAACTCAAGTCTCCCCAAAGAATCGATCCAGGTCCTCTGAAAGAATCACAAATGTTTCTGTTACATACCTCAACCTGCTGGCAGATCTGTATTAGCTTGGCCATTTGATTTTCTAGCTCGCTGTTACGCTTAACCAGGTTGGTGAGGTTCATCTCCAGAGTTTGCTGCCATCACAGAGTATAAAGCCAGAGGAGAAAAGGGGAGAGGGGAAAAAAGAACAAACATTCAGTGAGCTTGAGAACCAATATCATGTGGAAAACAGTCAGTCAACAAATATTTCAAAGATGAATTGAGCACTTGCAATGGGCTAAGCACTGTTCTAGGTGCCACTTAATAATGCTGTACATTTGCTCCAGACTATCGTTGTTGAGGAAAAGTTAATATTCATGGCTTTGTGAATGTAGGATTTTAATGACATTAAAATTTTCTGTGAGCTACAATACTTTAAACATTTTAAAGTATTTCATACTCAGTGTCTCATTTTATCCTCATAGTAATCCTGCGACATAGGATAACAGGTATTATTCTCTCTTTTACAGGTGGATAGACTTTAAAAAAACTATAATTTATTCAATGATTACTACTTGCCAGACACTATGCTCGACAACTACATATATATCATTGAATAATTATAACAACCCATTAAGTAGGAGATGTCAGAATTTTATAGGAGAGGAAACAGCTTCAGAATGGGGTTAAAGTGTTTTGCACAGTCACATAATTAATATGTATCAAAGCTAGAACTGGAGTCCAGGTCTCTAGATTTCAGTCACAGTTTTGTCCCAGTATTCCATTATTTTTTTGTCTTTTTGTCGATAACATTTTATATTTATCAGTAGGTTCCTTCAGGAAAGCAAATATGGTATTATAAGTGTGGAATTCATCAAAATCTAGCATCATATCTCACAGTGTCCCTTCTTTTCTGGCACTAAGGAATAGCACGCAGAGATGCCAGACTTCAAAATGCAAAGCCTAGCTATATCGAGAGAGGACATTCATTGTTTACCACTGCTTACTGCTATATAGAGTCTTTTAGGTACACATTAGAAGCACTTTATAAATCCTACTCTCTCCCATTCTTTATGTGAAAAAAAATAGAATGTTACTCATGATGGGCTTTTTAATTCCTCCCTATTCCCAAGTCTTCAGCTCTGGTGGCTGCTTCTACCCCAAGACCTGCCCCAATATCCAGTCCTCTCTCACTCACCATCCCAATACCTCTACAAAGTCTGTTCTAAATGTAACACCACAACTTCCTGGCCATTGCTCTGCTAGCATTCCTTCCTTTGGTTGTGTTCATTGTTCCATTGCTCTCTCCATGGTTTCTATGGTTTGTAGTAGTTCAAAGTTCATGTTTTTGGCAGGGTGGATGAGGGCAAGGTGAAGTGGGGGGAGGGGAGAGGACTTGTGTAGTTGGCCCCTTGTCTACTAAGTAGGTGTGGCTCCTTATTATCCTTGGCACTGTCCCATGAATCTATCTCAGAAGATGTATTTCCACGGATATATGTATTTTTAGGACAGGGAGTCCAATTTCACTTGTTCTCTACCTGGATTATAAGAACCAGCTTAATCTTTGCTTCCCTTTTTGCGAGATCTCTCTTGGTTTCTTTGGCTTTGTTCCCAAAGAAGTGGTTTTTTACCATTTATTCCATTCTTTGTGGCTTGAGCAGAGTGTGTCCCTTAGCCTTCTTTAACTCCATGACCATCTCAATTGTGGCCTTCTCCTTAGCAAGGACCAAGAGAGAAGAAGGAAAAAAGAAGGGCAGCTATCACTGATTTCAACATGATGTCTAACCTGAGTAGATTTCAGGGGGAGAAATGGCATTTCAGAGATTTAATACACCAAAAAGTATTGAGTACCTACTCTGTTCAAAGTGCAGTGACTTCAGAGATAGGAAGAAAGTGAAATTAAGATGGGTCTTGAAAGACAAGTAGGATTTTAATAGACAGATGGAGGGGGCAGGGTGTTCCAAGCACAAAGAATAGCATGAGCAAAAGTAAAAAGGAACAAAGTATGGGACATGTTCAGGGAAGAGAAGTTGAGTTTGGGTAGAACAGAGGGTACAAGAGAGTAGTGGGGGACAAGGCTGGAAATGGAAGTTGAGGCTCTGTTATGAAGCTCTTGAATGACTAGGTGAGGAATTTTTACCTATTTTTTAAGCAGTGGAGACTTACCAAAGGCTTTTGAGCAAGAAAATGATACAATCAAGGCTGCAGTTATGAGATCAACCTACCAGTAATATGAGGGGCAGACTGAAACAGGGACACTGGTTAGGAGGAGGCTATAGTATTCAAAGCAGTTGGGAGTGCAAGCCTGGGCCAAGCTAAGATGATAATTGAGAGAAAACATGTTTCAAGAAAGGATCTGTCACTGTCAAATATGCAGAGAGTACAAGAAATATGAGGGCTGATAAAAGGAAGCTGGATTTGGTAATTAGAGGCCACTGGTGACCTTTGAAAAAAAGAGTTTCAGTAGTTTTGGAAGCAGATACCAAACAGGGTTAAGAAGTACATGGGTAATAATGAAGTGGAGGCTACAAGTGTGAACTTATCTTAAAAAGTTTAACTGTGAGCTGAATGTGATAGAGCTGTAGTTTGATTAAAGGGTTCAACTTAAGTTAGAGAATGGGCATTGGTAATGAACCAAATCAGTTTGTGATCCCCTCTAGTAGAGTGGTCAAGATTCCTAGATCAAAAGAAACCCCATGCATCACATATGGTTATGTTGACATATTAGGTAATCATAATGCAGATTAATGAACTCAGAACAGATATAATATTAGAAATCTGTGTTTCAAACTATAATCTGTTTCCATTCAAACACAGGATGCCATGGGGAGAATGTTTTCTAACAAGTACATGCAACTTGTCATGAAACTGATATCTCATAAATAATTCATAATGCAGAGCAGGACTAAGTTCCTTACTGTGCGTTAATTTATGGCCGAGAACTGAGACAGCTTCTGTAAAGCCACTGAAAACAAAAATTAGGGCTGAACACATAATTTGGGGTCTGGTTAGACTATGGACCTTGGGTTACCATCACAAAATTATGGCAAATGATTATTTTGCTCTGTTCTCCTAGCCATTTGCAGAATGCCAGCACATTTTAACAACATACTACTAAAACTGACAAGATGACTCTAATTTGAACCTGACTTCATTAATATGAAAATGCTTTGAAAAATAAATCTTTGGCTAATAAAAACACCATCTGTTGATGGCTTTTTGCCACTGTTTTCTTAGATTATGAGACATAATTTGAAAAAAAAACACTGCATTTACTACTAACTCCCTATTCATTTACAAGGAATTAAAGCCTCCTCTGAAACTGGAATTGATTCTCAGTAATGAACATATGCACAGAGAAGCAGAGAACTGAAGCAATTATGCAGTCTATTTCCTCGCCCTCCCTTCTCATGCCTAGCACTGATGAATCATTTAGAACTAGAAATTCTGGGCCACTCCAGGTTTCACTGATTTAGCCAAGTAATTGTCTTGTCTACAGTCTGGCTGAGTAAATAAAGAGGATATGTGTATGCGTACTTATGTCCACATGCGTGTGTGTGTGTGTGTGTGTGTGTGTGTAAAATCTTGTGTAAAACTAAACATGTCTCTTTATTGTTATGTTGTTTTTGTTTGGTTTTGAAAAATTGGTTTGTTCCGCTCTTTTCTCCTGCAGTCCAGTTAATGACTGGACCACGTACCCTCTGTCTAAGCCTGGTTAGTGAAGCTTTCTCAAACAAATTGAACTGTGACAGTGAGAGAGAGCCAAAGTGGCAGGGGAGATTGAAATGGAGATATCTGCTGGGAGGAAACAAGGACAGGAGGTTGGCAAGGGGAGCAGGATGAAGCTCCCATTTCCTGCTGCAGAAGGTAACCCCTGGGTCCTATTGTGCTTCCCGTATGTGAGAGTTAAAGAAGCCATTTGAGCTATGAAATTATAAGATCTTCTTCACCTCCAGATGACTACATCATTAGAACCCTCACAAGACTGTACATGTGTCTAAACAGCAAAAAGTGAGGGGAATATTTGGTTTATTTGCATAATTGAGATTTTAAAAGGCCCCAATTAGCTATATTGGCAGTCTACACTGATACCTTTTTTACCCAAGTTCCATTTCATTTGTGTCATATAGACTTGACTTCTTTTATACTCTTCCTAAAGAGAAAAATGTTTTACCAGTTTTGAGAAAGCCAGGGACAGGCTATTCTTCTTCTAGACAGCATACTATAAAAAGAAATGGCTTCTCTAAACCTCTTAATTGCTGGGTTTTTTTTTCGCCTCTCTAGATACAGGTTATTCCAGGTAACTTTCTTATTGCTTCCCTCAAGAAACCTAGCTATACATCAAAAACACCAGCTCTTCATTAAAGCCAGAGAGATTCCCCCGATGGCACTCATTTGACCATGATTTCCATTTGTCATGCTCCATGAAGGCACATGTATTCACACATTATGAGCACACTTACAGATGCCTATGTGAAACAGCAAGTCTTGAAGCCTAAAAGGGACTAGAGCTTTCTGTCTGTCCTATTGAAACATGTAGTATTGCCACTGAATGCCTATAATACTCTCTTGCTTTCTAAAAGGTCCACGAGGAACATTATCCAAACCTAGACAAGATCCTAACTGTTTTGATGTGGGAATTGAACCTTGGAGGTGCAAGGGAAGAAAGGCCAACTCATCTAAAACCTGAGCCTTCCCAACTGACAGAACACAATTTCATCTTTAAAAATAATCTGAGCCAGTGACTCCATTATTATTCCTTGACATGCCCTTTTTTGACATCCTATCTATCGCTGATATTCTCAGCTCTTCCAAAAGCCAGAACACAAAATCTTAGCATATTTTGGGGGGTCACATTCTGCCTGTTTTTTTTAACTGCTTGTCTTAAAATACTTACTTTGCTTTTGCTTCAGTCTGTCACTTTATGTATCAATTACATATGGCCTTTCAACAGTAGAACACACCATCTGTTCCACAAACTGAAGCCCACTTCCTTATGCCAGAGTTTATTCCTTCCCCAAACATTTATTTGCTGTTGTTTAGACATGGGCTATATCCTAGAATGTGATGCAGGTGATATACTGGATGTAGAAGGTCTACTCTACCTGAGGATTGTTAGAGGTAACCAGATTGGTCCTTGAGCCAGGTAAAACAGGTTGCCATTGCTCTTTTTTACAGAAGATTCTGAAATCATCCAGCAAAGAGCCACACTCCCCAGTGCCTTTATCAGAAATGCTGTACAAACCATCCACATTCTTTTCTTTCCCCATCTCTTCAGGTGCATATTATGGTTAAATCTTGAGTTTATATGTGTAAGTTATTATTTGAACCTTCTAAATAAAAACCTGTACTAAAATCCTAAATCCAGTGTTTATTTTGATAATATTCAGAATAGTGAGCCAAAGCCAACCATACTTTCCTGGAGACCTCAATATTGTATTTCACTTGCATTATTCCTCTTCAGTCCTTGCCTCTAATACTCATCCTCCTCTTGCTCTTCTTTCATGTCTAATTTCTAGACCATTAGTGTGCAGTAAGGCTCAATCCTGGATCCTCATTCAGCTCACTATTGTATGGCTCTACCTCCATGCTAAAGACATCCAAATCTATATCTCTAGCCCTGAGCTTTCAGCCACCATAAAGACTTGAATTTCAAATCCTTCTGGAACACTGCCCTTTTAGTTCTGAGAGTACCTCCATGCTTTCTTTCCTCCAGATATTTGAATAAACTCTTTTCTCTTGACTAGAGTACTACCTGTTTCTTATTACAGCCCTTTACCCCAACTTGGGGTCTAAAAACCTACCTAAAGTCTCTTTTAATGTCCCTTCTATACTCTCTCACAACCTTCCGTGCTTCCTCTGTGCTTCAGAGCTTCCTGTGCAAACCTCTGTCGTATGACTTACCATACTGAATTAGAATTTTTGATGTACGTATCTATCTTCCTTACTTACTAAACTCAAATCTTATCAGGGCAAGGACTGTACCTTATTTCCTGTGTCTCCAGCTCCTACCACAATGACTTGAACATTTTAAGTATTCAATAAACAAAATGAGCATTCATTAATTGTTTGCTAAATGAATAAATGAAGCCCTGGCTTAAATCCCTGATGCTACAGTTTAAGTTATCTGTTCTGTCTTCCAGGGAAATAAAGAACACATTACCTCACTATATCAACACTTCATGAACTCGAATGTCATTACCACATTTTCCCCTTTAAACTTCACTTCTTTGGGTTCAATAATTCTTGTTTCCTTAATATTTCCTCACCTATATCATATTTCTGTAATATGTTCTTTTGCCCAATAACAACAGACAGGATTTTCATCTACTCAAGAACAATCTCTGGGTCAACATTTTGTAAATATTCTCAGACTGGTGATTGTTAGCTCCTTTCAGATGCTTATGGGAAGACTTGGGACAAAAGAAATAACAAAAAGAAAAACAGAAAGATAAGAGCACAGATAGTTGGAGTATGTATCCACTTGCTAAACTTGCTCTCAAAACTAACAATAGAAAACATCTTCCAACAAAGGACCCTGTTATTATTATATGAGAATAGAGCCAGAGAATCAAAATAACCATTGAAGATAAAATAATTGAGGTTCAAATGAGTCTTAGCACACAGTTTGAGTAGAGACAGAATAAAATGCATTTTTTATCCACATACCTATACAAAACACATACAGATTTATAACATGTTATAAGCAATGGGGAGCAAGTCTTAGACAATTAAGAGACCACAGAGAAGCCGGGTCTATAAGCAAGAATGATTTTACGATCAGGCGTTGAAGGCTGGTTTAGCTGAGAAACTCCATGACAGATATTATTCCCACCCCTGTACACACATATGCACCATCATGCCTTAGAGAGTACAAATCTGGATTCAAATGCTTTGCTCTTTTGTTATATTTAGCTACTGTGATTCAGTACCTAAGTGAGTAAAAGTGAGAAACAACTTTTTCTGTTCCCTCACCTATGATAACCCACCCTGGTCTCCACTGAAGATTTCTCTTATCATAAGGATGCATAATCTGGCTCATTTATTAGGGAGATCTCTAGTATCAGAATAAGTTCTACATAAGTCCTAACCCTTCCTACAGTGGCCACAGAAAATTTGCCTTACACTCATGGTCCTCTCATACCCAACTTATCTACAGATATGCCCACAGAAGATTAACACAGACATTATCTCCTCTTCCACACAGTGACACACATTTATAGATACACATAGACACAAAGACACAGTCATTCTCAGCCACTCATCCATGAAGAAACACACATACTTGCATATAGTGACACATACATATGTATGCAAATATATCCTCTCTCAACTCAGTCTCTCATAAAGATATTTCTCTTTCTCTTATATTTGTATTCATCTGGTTCAAAACCAGTCAAATGCCCATTCATAGGTAAGTTGAGAGGGTATCTGTCTTGGCAGACAGAAGTGGGTGTCAAGTGGGTGAGTAGACAAATGACTGGGAAAAGGTGGTGGCTGAGTGAGAATGGGTGGGTGGATGACAGAGTGACTGAGTAGGAATGACAAGCAATCAACTATGATAAGATTCTAGAACATCGTATTTTCCAACCTTTTAATTCTTGTGGCTTTCCTTTGAACATTCTCCAAGTCTTGTATCTCTCTTCTCTTTGTCTGGCAATCTTTAGCTCTCTCTGTCTCAGTTTCTCTTTTCTGTATATATGTGTGTGTGTGTGTGTGTGTGTGTGTGTGTGTGTTTTAGTTTCCATAACAAAAAGCTAACCCTAGTGCCAGGTAATATTTCATAACAACATGAACCTTGATGTATAAATGTAACTGCATTTAAGAATTATTTGTAGCAACGAATTTGTGAAAATGTAATGAGGAAAAGAAAATGTGCTTGTTTATTCCTTTCAGGAAATTCCTCTATTCCCCCTGGTTTTCATCAGCTATATTTTTGGCAGGCTGTGGACATGGAAATGTGAAGACATCACTCTCAAAGAGAATTATAATAATTACATCTGATTTATACAGATGTCACCATAGGTTTAGGCAGTTGGAAAATTCAGCAATCAAAATGAATAGGCACTTAAAATTAAGGACATGTCATACTTTTGCTAACACTTTGTTTTTTAACACAATCAGTAGTTCATAGGAGATTTTTTCAGACTTCTGAGGTATTCATAATGGCACGACAGACTTATATCTTATAAGAACCAAAGCAAGCTATAGATGCTGGTACACTTCCTGCAAATCCATTTCAGAAATTTAATTCATTTGGATTTCTTGAGCATAGACTATGTGTGTTACACACTAAGGAGGATACTGAAGAAATAAATTACATTGAACCTGGCCTCAAAGAATTTATGGTATAGTTAGGGTATTTTGGAGTGGCTTTGCGGGGTTTCAACTAAGCACTAAAGAACAGATTGGATTTGTAAGCAGGCCAAGAGAAAAGCATGAGTGAGTGAAAGTTCAGAGTCAGAAAAAGAATGGCATGTTTAGCAGACAGGTAGGAGGCTAGCCTGGGTAGATGAAGGTAGCATGTTTGAAGGTGGTAGAGGGAAAAGACAGATGAACAGCATAGGGACCAAGTTGTATGGGACTTAGTATATCGAGTTGAGATCTGTCACCAATAAGAGCCACCAAAATTGATCTTTTTCTTATAAAGCCAACATTAATTAATACAACAATATAGATCTTTTCTAAGGGGAGAAACTCGTGTGACAATGAAAACGCTAAAATGTGAAGCCATTTTATAGGAAGGTAGCACATATTATAAGCTAATTTATATACTAAAACTAGTAAGTGAAAAGAGAGGTAATGGAGAAATAATTACTCTGATAGGCCTTACTACTAATAACTGTCATGAACACAATTATTCTTTGAAGTTGAAAAATTAATTAAACCACTGGTAGCCTTCTGAAGGACATGTAGGTAGACTGGACAACTAAATAAGGATAATGAACTATACTAAGTATCCCAAACCCTCTAATCCATTTTGAGTACATGTTAAAAAGACAGGCTGGCTTCTGGTTATTCTGACCTTTCATCTATAACATAACGGTTTGTTAATTCTTTATTGAACAAATAAATAATAGAGACCACTAATCCTAATCAGTGAGGTTGGTACATTAAGGGGAGTTATAAATGCCAACAATAAAGATCCAGAACGAAAAAGTGAAAATAAACACCATATCAGTTACTGGCCAGAAAGTCAAACCCATATTCGTGTGTGTGTGTGTCTACATATATACATATGTATAATGATCATTCTTCCCCTTTTCCTGTAGAACTTCCGTGTGTCCCTCAGGGCCAGTGTAGTATGCTCAAGGGCATCTCCCCCATAGGTTCTGAGAGCTGGCTTTCTCCTTTCTCCTTGGGGAAAAATCAAGCAGATTAAGGAGATAATCCTAAATGCTTTTCCAAATTAAAATTAACTCAAAGAAATGAGTATATGTGACACTAAAAGTCAGACTTTCTCTCTGCTTAACATGGAGAGCTAATATCCTTTTACACTTGGCACCAAACCAAAATGACCCTCCCCCCCACACACATACACACACACACACAAGCAAAGTTCGAGATGTTCCAGACAACATAACAGGCTACATGGTTGGGTATGATTCATATATTTCCACTCTCCATCCAAAAATGAGCAAAAAAATTTCCACTTAATTTATAATCAGAATTTTCTGCACATTTCCTAAAAAATTAAAGGGGAACGATTCAAAACCTGGCCTTTCTTTCTCCAAAAATTACTGATTAGTTACAGACTAAAGTATCTTTTGGTAAAATACTTTTGTATTCCATCCACCTCTGGAGATGAGGGTTAATGCTGCATGATGCCAAATATCTAATCAACCATTCAATGTTGTCATGTTTTCGGATATTTTCAAAATGCTGGTGTTCTTACTCTATTCAACCTTTTGTTATCTCAATAGTACACATGCATACAGATTTTTATGTTTGGAATTTTTCTCAAGGCCAATGCCTTATTATAGTTCTCACACCTGCACATATTTGGCAAAGATTGTTCCATCCTCTCCACATCCCCTACTCTTCCTGCAACCCCACCCCAATTTCTTGCTATTATGAAGCTGTAAGTTTATATAGTATGTCCTGTCCTTGATGCTGTTAATCGTTTTTCTGTGACCCATAAAATGTACAATGCTGGAGCATAAAGTTTAGTTTCAAATCACATTTCATGAGGAAAACGAAGTGGCAGCAGGCTGTAGTAGAAAGGACACTTAACTTAGATTCTAGAAACTGAACTCCAGCTTCAATTCTATGACTTTGAGCAAATCGCTTAACCTATCAAACTCTCAGTTTATACCACTTTAAAATGTAGGGCTTCAACCAAGCAAAGTTCAAGCCCTAACTTCTTATGATTCTAAGAATTGAAGTCAATGAGATTATTCCTCTCTAAATTCTGGATATGAATGAGAATATCACCTTGAGTGAAACCAACAGATTAACATTGAACTTTGTACAAATCTATAAATATTGGACATAAATAATAATCAAAATAATGCACAAACCATTATCAGTATGGCTTGCCACAAATTGCAGAAGGGAAGAACATGTAACCTATTCTGACTATTTCTATCCTCACCAATATCATAATTTTACATAAGTTACAACTTTTCCAGAGCATAACTAAAATAAACTCTCCACTCCCTTCTTGCCCTCCTTCAATCCTACCTGGGTCTTCCTTGCAGCTTGGCTTATATATTCTATCCCTATTTAGGGGTGGTAATCTTATTATACACTTATTCGTTTTATTGTTCTGGAATTTCTGTTAAGTTGTTTCCTTTTTAAGAGAAGTTAAACCACATAGCAGGCTGGCAATGGGAATGAAACAATTTGTTGGATCTAACATTTGTTAAAATCAACATGCGGTAGTAGGGCTTTAAAAATAAGCACTTAGACTTTCCCATAAATATTATATGGCCCAACAACTTCAGAAAACTTTGTCCACTGAACACAAATTTCCAGGGCAGGACTGCGAACAAGTACGTCAGTCCATAACCTATAAAAATGAACGCTGGCACAAAATCTGATACTCAAATATTTATGGCTTTCAGTTTAAATTTTTAGTTCAGGTATTTGATTATCCCTCCTGACTTTGTGGTACACTGAAGTTCCTTTTTTATATGTTTATTATATCGTTTTTTAACGGAGGCTTAGTATTAGTCTTGTGTTAAGGGCTTGATGGCAATTTGCAATAGCCAGTACCAAACCTTTGTTTCTTTAGCGTACTGAGTGTGCAACCATACACTACTGTCTTCCATAAAAATCTCTCACCTACAGAGATATACTCAGACACCTCCACCCATACCTACACAGAGACACACCCAACCTTCCTATTGCTATACTCATAAATATGCGAATCAACATATATGCTAAGTGTAGTACACCTACACAGGTACTCACATACTTTAAAGAGGTGGAAAGATCATGGCAAAGATATGTAGTGTGCAATATGTCACTGATAGAGGAGAGAGGGTTCTGTTTCCCTGGAAGGATTACTGGTATGGCGGGCCCTGGGATAACTCACCCAGAATTGGCCAGAGGTGAAAGAACGCAGGCAAGTTTATACAAATAGGTGAAATAGGTTCCAGTGAGAGCTTGCAGGTGAGTAGGTTATTTTTCACAAGAACCACTTGGAGTTAACTCATTTGTCATATAAAAGAAGTGACCAGTTTTATTAGGGAACTTGCTAACTGCATAACTGTGTATAAAGAGACAAAGTTGTGTAAGGAATATTTCTCCGATCTCTTACCTTGAGTTTCTCAAACCGATCATTCAGGGACGCAACCTGATGGTCTCGGTGACGCCCCACCAGTTTGCATAAGGCACAGATCAATTGGTCATCAGATACACAATACATGTTCACTTTCTCGTTCTCATGGTCCAGGCAGGTAATCCCTCGAAGGTGTGTGTCTGGCACTGGTTCTACCAGGCGGTGGCTGGTGAAAGGTTTCTTGTTGGGGTGTGTGGCCCGCAGGCAACGGTCACAGTAGGAGACCTCACAGGTGATACATGTTTTCACTGCATCCCTTGGCGGATCCTGCTCACAGAATTGGCAAGCAATTCGTTCACTAGACATGGTGGTGCTGGGCCTGTAAGTCCTCTCCCGGCGGCTTTCACTTGGGGAATTAGGCCCACTAACTGAAGCCTTCTGGAAGCGGTCAATAATGTTCTGCAAAGTCACATTCCTCTTGAGGCCATCCAGGCCCCGGTGGTTCAACGAGATAACATACCTGCACGTAGGACACTGGAAAGCAGTAATGGGCTCAATGGATTCACCAGAGCTGCAGCTGGAGACCAAGATGCGATGGGCGCAGCTGAAGCAGAGGCTATGAGCACAAGGAAGCAGAAGGGGATCTTCGAACAACTCTAGGCAAATTGGACAGGTCAATTCAGACTCCAGTGTTTCCATCTTTAATGAAAATAATCCTGCTGAGGCATTAAGAACCACAGAGGCTGGGATTTCACCTGCAAGGAATGCAAAGCAAGAATCATAAAGCATTTCCAAAGGAAAAGTGGATGCAGCATAATTATTCACTAACCAATAGAGGCTTTACATGCTGGATTCCCCAGGGATGCTGAAGCAATAGGAAAGTGATTTGGGAATTAATCAGAAAGCCTTGAGCCCCCTTCAAACCTTGTTTTTGACAAACCCTGAGTTTATTTCCCTGTACTAATAAATAGAATGTAGTGGCCACTTCTGAATCCTGGTTTACTGATTAGCATTAGTATTCTAGCTTACAACACTGCCATGGATCATTCTCTCAAATATTTTCCACTGACATTTCTTGTCCTTGACTATGATAAGACTGAGGCACTGCAAAATTCTCAATCTCCATTCTCCAATATTGTTCTCTATTTTACTTCAAGGTATAGAGGCTGCTCCTATTTCACATCTAGCAGAAGGAAAACAAGGCCGTATTTCAAACTAACTCTCTAGTTCTTGAAATGATTCCATTCTGCGAGCCTGCATAAAAAGAAGAGAGAGCTTTAGAAAAATGTAGTTCTCAGTGCAGGATAATAAGTTCTTTGGAGTATGAATTTGAAGTACTTCCTATTACCGCATATGGAAATTTCTGTTCCATACCATTTCTAGTAAACTGAGTCACTAGAGACAAAAGATGATAGTTTTCATTTTCACTTTCTTCCCTCACCTTCAGAAAACTCTCCATTTTATCAAGCTGAATGAAAAATGATTTCAACTTTTCAACTTACTCATCAATAGCTGCTGATCAATAATGAAGACATATTACCTTGTGGCTTCAGTTGGTTTTATTATTTAATACTTGCTGAACTAGCACAAGCCTGCTATGAAGATCACCTCCCCATGTGTCTTTTCATACTTCCTAAAACATAACAAGATACAAATCAAGATCTAGATATACATTAGCAAGGTGAGGAGCCAGAAAAGTTCAGATCTTGTAACCTTCATTTTAGTATGCAACAGAGTAAAAGAAGTCACCCAACTGACAGGAAACCAGCCTCTTGATCAATCTATCTCTTCACTCACTCCTGAGCTGACAATATAGATACTTATCTCCATGGGTCTTCCATTAATTAAAATCAATGCACTAAATATTCTAAGCTAGCTTTAACTAAGGAACAATATAAAATATATCTTATTGACTAAAAGTGTTAACCCTATTTATCCTTTTGCTTTTGAATAATTTTTGTTCCTCACCTCACTGTCATTGGAGACACATATCAGGGCTTGAGAATTTGACTCTGCCATTGATATTTGTTCAGATTTTGTCATCTATCAGAGATACCCACATAAACCTCTCACAAGATACTTAAATACTGAGTACAATTATACCTACTGCCAAAGTACAGTAGATATATCCCTAAAAGCTGTTCCTAAATCAAAACTTTTAAGTGAACTGAACTAAATAGCTTTTTTTGTGGAAATTTATGGAAAACGGCTATAAAGTGAAGAATCTTTTTTTTTGTAAAACAGTCACTCTCAGTTGTTTTGTAAGTTCAGACGTTTGTATAACCACTTTTAAAGAAATGAGATGTGTGGTATTCTTATTTTACAATTTACAAGTGCTTGAAAATTGTTGGCTAATATTTTTTAACTTATAACATCTATCAGCATTCATCTATAGAGATGAAAAAGTAAGACAATTAAAATGTACATATACTGTAGCATCTTAGAATTGGAAAATACTTTAGAGATGATAGACTCCAACTTCCACTCATGGCAGGAATATTACCTTTGATAGCTCCACTGTTCATAAGTGAACTTGTTATTCTCCCCTCTCCCAAAAATCAATACACCTGCTCCTCTCCCAATTTTGCCTATCTGGTGAATAACACCCTCCAATCCTAGAAAACTAGGAATTCTCTCATTTGTGTGTTTATCATCTCAACCAACTGGTGGCTCCTAGAACATTCTATTTTATTTCATTTATATCTCTCTGTCTCCAGCTAACTCTCTGCTCCTTGAGGGCATCAACTATTTATTTGTTTTTTTAAATTCAAAGCATGGTACCTCACACACACTAGGTATTCAATAAGTGTTAAATAAAGGATCCCTTAAAGTGGAAGAAGTTAGAAGGGACCTAGCATTTATACAGTACCTCCTGTATTCTGAGTACTATGTTAAGCATTTTATCCACATTATTTCATTAAATTTTATTAGTGATCCTGTGAGAAAGTTACTACTACTATACTCATATTATATATAGTTAGGAAATTGGTGCTCAACATTTAAGTAAATCAACCAGGAACGCACATACTCAGAGCACTGGGTCACAATGCCTGTGCTCTTTTCCCTACACCTCTATTTCAATCATCTCACCTCCTTCACTCAAGTTTATCTTGACTATTTACAAGAGAGTTTCTACACAGCATATTTCCACTTCTATTTTTGTCTCTCTGTGTCCCTCTGAGTTTCTCTAAATCTGCCACTCATTCTGAGTCCCTTCCAGAATGTTATCTTTCTTCTAGGACTGTTTCTATCTCGCACTGCATTTCTATTACTATCTCTCCCAGAACTGAATGTCTGCATTCCTCAATGTCTATGTTGGAAGATATCTGGGAGAACTGAGTAAGGCCTCCCACCAAAATGCCAATTCATCAGGAGCACTGCTGAGAGACAAGTCTATGTGTTGAAACCTATACAAAACGAAGTATCACAATTCTTCTAAGTTTTAGAAATATGTCATATAAATTCTTCTATACAGAAGAAAAGCTCTTTAAATTTTCCTAGAACCCTAAAAATTGTTCCCAAGTAAGTGTTACACTTGAACCTATAATTTTATAATTAAGCTTGGTAAAGTATGGTATGGGTAAGGATTGCCTTAGATGAAGTCAAAATGGGATTTTTAACCAGGGATTCCTGAACTCCCCATTTTCCCTACTTCCCTGATTATGTAAGTATCTTTCCCTTTAAATTTTATTGAGCCTTTACTATTTGCCAGGCACTAAATAATATCCTTAAAAAAAGGCAACTTGTCTAGGGTCACATTTGTTTACAACTATCAAAGCTAACATTCAAACCCAGAATACAACTGAGGGTCCAGAAATAAACTCATATACTCATATATTTATGGTCGACTGACTTTCAACAAGGATTTCAAAACCATTCAGTGGAGGAAAGAATAATCCTGTCAACAAATGGTACTAGGACGACTGGATATCCAGATGTAAAAGGATGAAGATAGAACCCTACCTCGCACTATACATAAAAGTTAACTCAAAATGGGTCAAGGATCTAAATGTAAGTGAAGAAACTATAAAACTTTTGGAAGGAAATATAGGTATAAATCTTCATGAACTTAGGTTAGGCAAGGGTTTCTTAGATGACACCAACGCACAAGCAGTTAAAGGAGAAAAAAATAGATAAATCAGACTTCATCAAAATTTAAAATTTCTGTGCTGCAAATGGCACCATCAAGAAAGTGAAAAGACAACTCACAGAATGAGAAAAAATATTTGCAAAGCATTTTTATGATATTAGTCTAATATCTAGAAATGTATACAGAACTCTTACAACTCAACAATAAAAAGACAAAAAAAAAATTAAATGGACAAAAGATGTGAATAGACATTTCTCCAAAGAAGATATACAATGATCAATAAGCACATGAAAAGATACTCAATATTATTAGCCATTAGGGAAATATGAATCAAAACCACATGGAGATACTACTTCAAATTCACTAGGATGGCTATAATTTTAAAAATATAGCAAATATCAACCAGAAATTGGAAACCTCATACATTGCTGGTGGAAATGTAAAGTGATGCAGTTGCTTTGGGAGATTGTTTCACAGATCCTCAACGGGTTAAATGTAAAATTACCATATGATCCAGAAGAACTGAGGACATACTTAAAAATTTGAATGCAATGTTCATAGCAGCATTATTCATAATAGCCAAATGATGGAAACGACACAAATGTTCATCAACTGATGAATGGATAAACAAATGTGGTATATCCATATAATGGAATTTTATTCAGCAAGAAAAAGTAATGAAGTACTGATACATGCTTCAACATGGATGAGCTTTGAAAACATTATTGTTTTAAGTGAAAAAAAAATCCATTTGCAAAAGGCCTCAAATTACATGATTCCACTTATATGAGATGTTCAGAATAGGCAAACCCAGAAGAACAGAAAGTAGATTAATAGTTGCCGAGGGCTGGGGGGTTGGGAGGATGGAGGATGTGGGGGGTTTCTTTATGGGATGATAAAAATGTTCAGAAATTAGATAGTGGTGATGGTTGCATAACTTTGTGAATATACAAAAAAAGAAAAACACTGAATTATACACTTTAAAATGGTGAATATATGTGAATTATATCTCAATTAAAAATTGTTTCAAACCCAGGTCTGACTCCAGAGTGTGAACAGTTAACCACTATACTATACTGTCAACTGTGTAATTATGTAGTATTTCTAAACTCTATTGGATTGCTTATCCCTTTCAATTGTTTTTATAGGTAAGTGATTCCTGCTCTAGGTTTTGCAATCCTGGAATATCTCTAATGATCAATGAATATTAGAAAATTCTCAGCTCCAAATTTTTATTTATTTAAAAAATATAAAACTCCTAAAAATATCTGACTTCTATATCACAAAATACAAGAGGGGCGTGGAATGACAAAAATAAAACAATGGTAGAGCATTGCAACTTCAAAAAGTTTGTGAATCATTAATCTATGCAGAATTAGAGACTTTGCTAAAGATAAAGACAGATGTGAACCTGATAGGATGTGACCCAATGACAGGTAATGATGAAGCATTTGACAGAAAACACAATGGATTGTCCTAAAAATGTATTCGTGAAATGTCTGGGAAGGCAGACTCATTGCTATGTTAAGAAACAAATGCCCACACCCACATACACTTTAAAATGATTTGACCACTACCATATCATTTAGTTATTGCAATGTAGTCAAATAAGTATATTTGTGCATTTGCCCTTGCTCTATTAAAAAAAAAAATTGTTTCTCTATGCCTTATTTTGACCCCTTACCTCCATCTAGGCTGTGACCCCTGAAAAAATAAGTTGATGAGAATAAACTATAAAAAGGTATCATAAGGCTGTGTGAGTAGGTAGGAATAGAAAAGAGGATTTAAAAGCAAGTGATTAAGATAAAGATAAAATTACATTCTACATTATAAAATGAAAGACCAATTTCCGCATCACCCTTCAAATCCAGCATTCAGTTAACTCTGCTCAGAGAAAGAACCCATGATCTGCACTTGGCAGAATTCTACTATTTCAAATGGCATCTGAATATAATTAAATGCTCACTTATTTCAAAAGTTTATATTCTGTATAGTTTTCATGTTTTAGGTTTGCAGGGCATGGCTCTGGGCTCTCACTACCTCCCTGAAGAGCCCCAATCTCCCCTTCTTCAGAGAAAAAAATCATGAGGATTGAGCTGAGTTATAGGTAGGATTTGTTAAAAAAGAAAAAAAAAACAAATTAACATAAAATAAACATTCTTCGAGATATTAACATTAACGTCCCACAAGCTCTTCTTCAAAACTGTGTCCTTGCCTTGGGGGATGAGCAAATGAGTCTTGGCTGAGTCTGATATTTCCTTAACTGTAAAATGTTGTTCAAATTGGATTAGAATCATCTCTTTAAGATGCTTTCCAGCTCTGACATCCTATTATTATTAAGCTCTTGCTATCTGTTACCACATAGGAAAGACACCTTGGATTATTGAAAATTCATTCCTCAAAACACAACTCTTATTTATTAGTGTGACTAGAAAGGCCGACAAGCAATGGGCATCATCATCAGGTGAAGTGGAAATTTAAAATACAATACATTACTTTTCCTTGGCTAAGCCAAGGTGATGAAGGACAGTGGCTGGTTTTGCCTGTCGTACCTCAGGGAAGATGTAATGGGTGTTCCACAGGACAACTAAAGGGGAGGGAGTCCCATGGGAGCAAAAACTGATAACAACACCTCTTGGAATTGAAAAAAAGTACAACAAAATCCCAGAATACTATTAGTAGCGGGGGAAAAAAAACTCTTGAAGCTCGAAAAAAGATCATTTGGGAACATAAAAGGCAACCAATGCATAGAATTCTTACCCGAAAAGGATAAACACTGAAAATAGAAACCCAGAAAAAAAAGAGGCTAGGTGGTCAGTAAACATAATTAACAATAACAGTCACCCTACATTTGCGTACTACTTTATACTTTTCAAATGTTTCCAAAGCCATTATCTAATTTGATCCTCATAATAAAGCCTGGTTGAAGTCCTGGCTCTAAACTGAATGAGCCAAGTGATCCTACGCAAGACATTTAAACAACTTGTGCCTCCTCGTCTGTTGAATGAAAAATACCTGCCCTACTCACTTCACAGGTTCTTGTGAGGATGAGAAGAGGATAAAATAAAGTTATTAACTTGCTTTGCAAATATAGATATTCTCATCATACATTCACAGATGACAGATACAAAGCAAGTTATTAAGGAAAACAACAAATGTTTGGAAATTCATCTCAAACACATGGTTGACATAATAGAGGACAATTACACTGTCTCACAAGTTTTCTGGAGAATCATGCATCTGATTGTGGTATTTGTTATGCTTGTATATCTCCCCTGTAAGACTGGAGACCCCCGAGGCAGGAACTGTCTTCTTTTCTCTGAAGTTTTTATCATGCACAGGGAGAGCTCAGAACTGGAGGTTGATTACCAACTGACAGAGAGCACCAGAGCCCGTTCTTGTCTAATAGGTTATTAAAGCTTACTTAATATTTTACAGCAGGTGGATTTAATGACATTTTCTTTACAATAATTAGCCTCTAAATCCAACCATCGGGTATTTTATACACTATAGTCATCATAAACATTAAAATGAATAATAACACACTAGCAGAACTAAAAGTCCTAAATCTGCTACAACCACAAAAGATATAACCTAAGTAACCAAGAAACAGATTTGTCAAGGTAACACATGATAATTGTCAGGAATCCTAATTATGATCCATAACACCTTTATCTTAATACAGATTACACTGGCAGTTGCAAGGTTGGGGAACAAATGGAGAACAAACCTACTGCTACCATTATAGCTTTCCATCTATTCTAGGATTGTTTTTCCCAATCTCTGTTACCCAATGAAATATCTGTAAATGTTTAAATGTTCAGTGACACACCTGGATGGGCAGGCATCACTACTTCTACAGACTAAAATTGGCAATATATGTATGTAAGACGTGCTGTTGAATGTTAGGCTGAGAGGACCCCAAGTTCTTGTCAGAAACAAGGGACAGAGAACAGAAGCTTATTTGAAATCAAGCTTCTACTCCCCTGGGAACTACATGGACCCTAGCAACACTGAACAAAGGGCTATAGACAAAGCAATTGAGGATTCTGGACTGTAAACTCTTCTTCTACCTCTGGGCTATATACATTCAGACACTTCATTGTCTTGCATTAGCATTGTCTACCATACCCATACATTATGCTCCTAACCCAGAAAATTGTAAATACTGGGATTTTCTGTTTCAGGAGGATTTTAGATTACATCATGAGTTTGTTATCAGATCATTTCGTCTCTGTAAAAGGAAGACCCAGAGACTGGGGACACTGTTCTGTTCATCAACCAAAAGAGTCTGACTTCCAGGAAAGAGACTGAGACAAAGGCCAAGGTCAGGCAGTCAGAGATCTGTAGGGAGACAAGAACCTAAGTAGGAGAAACCTTACTAAGGATACTTTGCTAACCCACTTAGATTAAACCAGCAAGTCAAGTGTGCATTCAGGTGAACCCCACATGGAGGAAGGACTGGTGGGATTTTGGCACATTACTCAAAATCCCTCCCCCACCCAAACTTTATCTAGTAGTCTTAGCAGCCTATAGGGTTTCTAAGGGAAATGCAGAAGCTGGGAGAGCAACTTTTGAAAAGACGGTGTCTGCCTGTGGTCATGGAGGAGGGGAAGATGGAAAAAGAGAAACAGCCACAAACCTCCAGTACCCAAGGAAGACTCAGTTTTAGTTTATGAAAATGGAGAGAGAAATGTATATTGATCCTTGGAAAAGGTGGGGGGAGGGATAAAAAGGGAACTAGCAGCTTACCCAGGGGGATAATTGGATTTAAATTTCTTGCTTCAACACCACTTATCTGGTCTTCTCACTTGTTAGCATGATCCAATTCACTGGTTGAGAAACACTTTTCTAGTCTTTTCTCTACCCTGCTCAGTGATGAGCACGGTGTTTTTTGAGAGACCTAAAATACAGTCGTCAGCACAATACCACCTTGGTACCAAAATTTCATTCAGCAAAGAGTGAACAACTGTGAACTTTCCTGAACTGTAGTATATCTAGTATTGACATGTTAAATGTCATATTTTGATGATTCAAGGCTCTAAGTTAAGATATCTAGCTTAAGTAAGGAGGCGTTTTGCAAACACACTGCCTCATGTTCTCCCTTGTACAGAAGACAAAAGCTTAATGCTAAATGGAAATGCAGCATCTCCTGGCCTCCACTAGCATCCAAATCTCATGGCCTACCAGCTAAGGAGTTATCAAAATCCATAAAGACTATGTAACAGATACACACGAGATTAAGCAGGTACCTCTGAGAATAGCCATTTGAGACACATTCTGTGACAGCCCTGTCTTTACCTCCTTTTGATGGCTGTGTCCCTGTTGGGAAAGAGAGAACCTAAGTGCTAAGGGATACAGTGAAAAGAAAACATTCTCACCTCTTCACCAAGCCAGTGAAGTTTGCTGAGTGGTAAAGACAAACTCCTTCTGCAGTTTCCTTCTCAACTGTTATGGTGTCAGCAGATTTTATGGGAGGAAGGATGAGGGAATGGACAAGCTCACTACCAAAAGCAATTTTTAGATGCAATTAGGAGACTCCACTGGCACTACTTTAGGATCTGCAAGTTGGAGCAAGTTGCCCTGCACTTAAAGAGGAGGAATGAACTAAATCAACTTCATCTAAAGCAATTTGCACTGCTTAGATGATATGTTCACTCTGATTTGTGGCAGTGCTTCCCGAGGGTGGTCATGCAAGGTACAACGTGCTGGGTGAGGCGTCTAGTAGTCATGAAAGTAAATGAGAGAAACAATCACCCCTTCATGTTCCTAACCTCTACTCCTGCCCCACACAGCCCTTCCCTGTCCTAATCCTGGAACTGCAAGTAAAGATGTATGCCTCAAACAAGCAGAAAACCAAAATATTAAGCCAAGGCAGGGGCCTCAGCCCAGTCAGCAGAGGACTCTGCACATTGTAAGTGCTTAATAAATACTGTTGACTCATCACTGCTAGATACTAATCATGCTTATATAGCCATGCCTAAAATTATTTATGCCATTTTCAGTAGAAATTAATTAACTGCCACCATAAAGGCTAAAAATGGGTGAGATTATGTTTTCAAATGAGTCTGACTCAGATTGTTAGGTTGGAGTAGCTTAGACAAGATTTAAGCCTCGACTTAAAATAATCACCATTACTCTGTATGCTTAGTTTTATGTATATTTCATTCAGTTGTATGTGCATTAGGGAGAAAAATCAACAGACTTAGGACCTGAGAGTGGTGATATATTTGGCTACAGGGGAGCTAATAATGGCAAGTTAAGGTTTCTAGTAAACTAGGGCTCTTACTTACACCCAGCCAATCAATTATCCCAATGAAAAGGTAAATGATGCACTTTCTTTGAAGTAATGTTGAGGGTTTATAGAACCCTTTCATCTTCAATGGAACAAGCCAAGACTCACAATACTCAGTACACAGTATTGTGCCTTTTACATAAGTGCATCAACTATGAAAGAAAAGTCATAGGAATGTCCTAAGGCTATAAAGCCAATGCAACATTAGATTTGGGACAAACTCTCTGATCTTGGCTTCTAGACCTGTATTTCAACCACATGAATCAAGTTGTGAGAAACAATCAGGAAAAATCTAATTCACATTATATATCTGTATTAAGTTAATTGATTGGGCAGGAATATATAAAAATAGCAAAGATTATTTCCCTCTCAGGCAGTGGTGAGTGGA
Organism: Pteropus medius; assembly: GCF_902729225.1. NCBI lineage: Eukaryota > Metazoa > Chordata > Mammalia > Chiroptera > Pteropodidae > Pteropus > Pteropus medius. The sequence continues at coordinate 1,528,963 of NW_024348527.1, forward strand.
GAGGGGTGAAAGAGGGGATGTGAGAGTTAAGGGTAGAGCAAGAAGTAGGGGAGGGACTCTCTCTTCAGCTTTCTCCTTCTATTGGAACATGGCCAGGGAAGTGGTTAGAGTACTGGAAGGGAACAGAATGGGGTTAAAGGAAGCCCTTATGGCTTGAGAATCTGAGGAACCAACACACATATAGTACTTGTCTATTTACATAGTCTCCAGTATATTCTTTTATAAGGGCTCCTCCTCAGAGACACACAACCAAAACTACACACCCACCCCACACTCAGAAATCCTGAAGAAGGCAAACTGGTTGAGGAGCAAGAGGCTGCATGACTGGGAGGCTGAGAGTACACAAGTTGACGGGGCAAGGGTCTGCAGGATGAGTGGGTTCTGGTGGGAGATTTGGGTGGGCAGGTAGGTGTGTGATTACTAGGAAGGTGAGTGTGAGGCGGGTAGAGAAGTTTGGAAGAGAGAAAGTGAAGAATCTAACGAACCCAGGATCCCAATTTCCTGCTCTGAGGGATGCCTCCAAAAATAATGTGCTGCACACAAAGTGCTAACTAACCTAAACCTTATCATCACTAAAAATGTTTCTGTAAATCTACTCCGCCATTATTCACTTAATTCTTACCAGTCAGGAATGAATAAAAGGATAAATCTCCACAATTCAATCGCAGCCTGTCCAGTGGACATATGTAAGTTTCTCCTCTCCCCTACTGGGCTGGTTTCAGATCTAGGCCAGAAATAAGGAACCACCCAGAGGGGGACTGGAGGATCGCTCCCCTGGCAGAAAAGAGATTAAGTTTCGCTGGGCCTCCCCGCCGGCAGGGTGTCTGCAGCATCTCTTGCTGCTGCAGCAGACACCGCCGGGCAGAAGGCCGGCCAAAGGGCGCTGCCCAGGCCGAGAAGGCTGCCTAACGCGGGAGCGTGAGAAGGTGCTCGTGGGAAGGAGCCACTCGTCTCGCCGCGCTGGGCCCCGCCAGGCTGCGCGGGAGGCCTCGGGCTGCTCTCGCCCGCACCAGAGAGTGTAAACTCCGTCCCAGGAGGGCAGCAGAGACCCGCACTCGGGCCCGAACGGCGCAACGGGGAACCAGGGCCAGGACGGGCCCCCCGCCGCCGCCTCGAGCCTCGCGGGCTCTGTCACCCTGACCCACGAGCCCCGGAGCCCTCGGCCCGCGTCGGCTCCCAGTGGCACCTGAGAGGCGGCCAGAGGTGGGGCCAAGACCCGCAAGAGAGGGGGTGCTCGGCCCCTGGGGGCCGCGGTGAGGGGACGCGTTTTACCCAGGGCGTTCTCAGGTGCCAGCCATCTCCTGAGCGCGCCCCAGGGTGCAGGGCGCTCGCCTCCCTCCGCTCTGAGCTGGTTCGGGCTCCGGCGCGAGCTCCTGGGCCTCCGCCGCCGCCTCTGCCGCCACCGCTCTAGGCCGCCGCCCGCCTTCGCCGCTGCCGCCGCGCAGCAGCCGGGATCCGCCCGCCCGCGCGCCCGGCCAGGGGCGGCACGGCGGACGCGACGTTCCCGCGCCTAGGTCTCCCGAGCCAAACTTAAGAGTTTTCTCCCCTTCAGTCTAGGGGCAGCAGCAAGACACCACGGCAACACCACACTGTCATTTCCGCCGCCGCAGAGGGAAATAAAAAGGGCAATCCCTTCGAAAAGGGGTGGGTGGGGGCAAACAAGGTTGGGGCTGACGCCTCGAGGAAGCACGGAAAAGGGCCCCAGCAGCAGGGGCGCTTGGCCACCTTCCCAGCCTCACCTTCCACCACCCCCGCCACTCCCAGCTCCCCCAAGTCCTCCTCTGGAGACGCGTTTACATGTTTTCTCCCGGGGCGGCAGTGACCTGGGAAACCTGAGCAAGCAAAGGCAGGGGGTGGGTGGGGTTCGGGTTACTACTGTACCTACCAGCTGATTCCAGCAGCCTTTTCTCCAGCGCCCTGTCATCTTGAAGGAAGACACACCGAGAGGGGCCGAACGGACGCGC
>NW_024348527.1:1531210-1531549 GCF_902729225.1 Pteropus medius
CACAAAGCCCCGGGTTAGAACAAGGAAAAGGCCCTAGCAACCGGCAATGAGAAAAGTGCCCAGGTCCACCTCACAGGTCCTTGGATGAAGCCGCTCTATGCAAAGTTAACTATAGAGTAAAACAAAAATAGTGGAGGAGGCAGAAAAAGGCAGACAATTGAAGGAAACCCAACCCCTCATTCTTTTTACGAAGGGAGAATGGTCGTGTTTTATTGGCCTTAAGCAGAAGTTTGGGGGATGGAATAAAGCGGCTGAATTTTTTTTTTAAAGTAAGTTTTCATTTGCACATTCAAATCCTTGATGGGCAAAACAAGAGAGTCGTTGCATAGAGAACAATGG